>NC_064624.1:65819753-66122253 GCF_023898315.1 Schistocerca nitens
TAAGTAGGCTGTTTAGGTTTTTATGTTGGTAACGCCACATAGCGCTCTATATGAAAATCACTGACTGTGCTGTGTGCAGTCTGTGGCTGGTTTGCATGGTTGGAATTTGGTATTGTAGTGTTGGGCAGTTGGCTGTTAACAGCACGTAGCGTTACACAGTTGGACGTGAGCCACCAGCAGTGGTGGATGTGGGGAGAGAAATGGTGGAGTTTTGAGAGCGGATGATCTGGACGTGTGTCCATCAGAGACAGTAAATTTGTAAGACTGGATGCCATGAACTGCTATATATATTATGACTTTTGGACACTATTAAGGTAAATACATTGCTTGTTCTCTAACAAAATCTTTCTTTTCCTAACTATGCCTATCAGAAGTTAGTGGCTTCAGTAGTTAGAATCTTTTATTTAGCTGGCAGTAGTCGCGCTCGCTGTATTGCAGTAGTTCGAGTAACGAACATTTTTGTGAGGTAAGTGATTTGTGAAACGTATAGGTTAATGTTGGTCAGGGCCATTCTTTTGTAGGGATTATTGAAAGTCAGATTGCGTTACGCTAAAAATATTGTGTACCAGTTTAGTGTTGATCAGAATAGGTAAAGAGCGAAATGTCTGAGTATGTTCAGTTCTGCTCAGCTTTTTGAAAATCAAATAATGTAAGAGGTTTATCAGCACAGTAATTCATAAATTTTTGTAAGGGAACGTTTAATATGTCGACCCTTAGCCGAGGATACCTCACTGGAATCTTCTGATTTTTTTCTTGTAGTTTGTGTAATTAGTGTAGCTATTGTTTATTGCTAGCGCGTAATTATAGAGAGAATTTCCTTTGTAGTTGTAGTTTTTCATTGTTGTACAGTAAAACAGTTGTG
Source organism: Schistocerca nitens (assembly GCF_023898315.1). Lineage (NCBI taxonomy): Eukaryota > Metazoa > Arthropoda > Insecta > Orthoptera > Acrididae > Schistocerca > Schistocerca nitens. The sequence goes on from NC_064624.1 coordinate 65,820,616, forward strand.
GCATGCCTGTATATTTGTACCAAGTATTTCGCAGCTGCGTTTGCAACTAACGAGATATGATTTTCAATGCTACGTTAATGTGTTTTCTTATTTTGTTCTTCAAATTATGCTTCTCTGTGTTATCGTGTGAAATATTATGACAATAATGGCGTGTGAAAAACGTAATACTAGGCTCCAAAGTAAACTGAGAAATGACAGTGAAGACGAAAGCAGTGTGTTAGCGCCACTGTGTAATGAATTAACTAATGTTCAAAGTAGTAATTTGGTAATTGTGCATAGGGAAATTGAGCAGGCTGCAAATAACGGTGTAGACAGTGAAACAATTAGCGAACAGGGAAGCATTATCGATCGATCGGTCGGCAACAGCTCGCCTCAGGAATTCGAAATGACAGGACACAATCTCGCAAGTACTGTAGATTCAGGTTTTGGGTCCTCACCGTTTTCTCAAATAAGTCAAGACACATTTTCTTCTTGTCAAAATGTGAATGTTGCCGGTGTAAATTCGCTGCCGAAAAGCACTGAGGAACATGTTTCAGACACCAGTGCATTGTTATTACAATTAATACAACAAATGGGACAAAAGCTTCAAAAGTTAGACACAATGGAACAAAATCTTCAAAAGTTAGACACGATGGAACAAAATCAGAGACAAACACAGCAAAAGCTGCAAAACTTAGACACAATGGAACAAAATCTTCGAAAGTTAGACACAATAGAACAAAATCTTCAAAAGTTAGACACAATGGAACGAAATATTCAAAAGTTAGACACCACACTTGAACAAACACGTGAAGATATAACTACTGAGTTACATAACATCGAATCGAAATGTCAAAAAGTCTGTAATGCCGTAAAAACACAAATTTGTGAGCATTTTCAACCTATTTTTTCGCGGAATGAAAAGGCATTACAGAATCACGAAGGTGCTATAAAAGAACTGCAAACTATTGTTCATGAAAATCATGAGACCTTGCGGGCTAAAATTGTCTCAGTTGCCTCTACTGATTCGGTTGCGCTACATGCAAAAACTCAGGAAAACTTAAAGGTCACAGTAGATACTCTGAAAATTGGCTCAGAAAGACACATGGAGGAAATTAGTTCACTATCAGAGAAAGTAGTCGAACTTTCGGATCAGCTAAATAATTCATCTACGAAGGTAGATGATAATCTGAATTACACAAAACCGGTAGTCTTTAATGACACAGAAGAATGCGAACAAATTAGGAAATTCAAACAAAATCAGAATCAAATTAATACGCAACGCCAAAGAGAAATCAGGGAAGTACTAGATCAGTTGACACAGGTAATACAAGAATTACATATTTCAGAGGACACTCGCGCTCAAATATGGGGAGAGGGACTTAAAAAAAAGGAACAGCCGCAAACTAATGACACAGGGCACTTCGGAAATTATGAAAGAAATTGGCAAGGTACACCGAATTTTGAGATAGAACCGCCGAAACGACGTAACAATGACCGTCATGCGACTCGTCGACATGATGATTTTGACTATAAGCTGTTTATTACTACACGTAAATTCGAAACATTTAAGAATTCTGGCAACCACATTCATCCACAAGCGTGGCTTCATCAATTCTCTCTTTGTTTTCCTCCCAACTGGTCATTAGAGCACAGATTAGAATTTATGTGCGGCTATTTAGAGAATGAACCAGCTGTAAGAACGCGATCGGTCATTCACGATTGTCACATTGAAGGAGAATTTTATCGTGACTTCCTCCCAGCAAATAGGTCTCAAGCTACTCAAGATCGCGTAAAACATAGCACCATGATGATGAGACACTTCAACAATCTGAATTTTTCAGTCTCGTCAAATATTTTGAAGACATGTTGCACAAGAATCAGTACCTGTCAAACCCATACAGCCCCTCGGAACTCATCCGCATTTGCTTAATAAAATTGCCTGAACATTTACGACATATTATTTTGTCAGGACGTTGCAAAGATGACATTTAAGGTTTTCAGGGACTGTTTCAAGAATTGGAAATTGACACTGACAACCGGGGATCCAGAATACAGGAAAACAATCATTACAGGTCACATCCATCACAATTCCATGACGACCGAAACAATAACTGGACACGACAAGGCTATTCTTACAACGCAAATCGTGACCAAAACAGACACCACCCATATGACAACCACTGCCAGAGTAATAATAGTTATAGAGAAAGATCGCATTTCCATAGTAATGACTATCACAGAGGCAACCAGAGAAACAGGCAATATGGGAACCAAAATATTTATTATGAAGGGAGACAGAATAACGTCAGACGCAATGGTCCATCGCGCAGTTACGATTCTGGGAGAAATTCTGCACCACATGACCGAAAAAAAAGAAACTATGGAAACTACCGACATAACGACGGACCTGAGTTTCATCGGAACTGGCGGGACTCAAACAGGGCTGGGCCCTCTCGACAAGGTGAATTTGTAGAAGTTAGATCTCCAAATCCCAACAACGACGCGCGCCAACAAAGAGACAGACAATGACTCGCACCACAGGCAGCCACGTGCGCCGGCTGGCACAGAGAAAAATAACATAGATGTTAACCACGAGAAAAATTTTAGCATTCCTTGCCGAAGTATACAACATGATAATTGCTTTGAAGTTGAAACTCTGCGCACTAGAAAGGGTAAAAGATAGCACCACATTTCACATGTAAAACCATTTATTGAAAGATAATCTGATTTTTAACTTAGCCTTTGCTACAAAATTTTTCACTTCGCACTACTGGTACAATTTGTCAAACTTAGAAACTGTTAACGTGTAACAATGTTTTGAAAATAGCTATCCAGTCGAGAACCTCGGGAACAATGTTAAAAAAGAAATTACGAATGCATTGTTATAGTGAACAGATGACACAGTGTTGTTATTTGTACATTCTTGCTTGATAGTTGCATGATTATGTAACGACTATAAGGCTCACATACTTAGAACATATACAACATGTGTGAGCGCATTGTCAATGCATGTGTGAACATTACAGAAGGCGAACTACTCGCTGTTGAGAGGAATGTCACTACACGTATTGCCAAATGCACTGGGGTTGATGGACATCATTTTGAGCATTTATTGCATTAATGTGGTATTTACAGGTAATCACGCAGTAACAGCATGCTTTCTCAGAAATGATAAGTTCACAAAGGTACATGTATCACATTGGAACAACCGAAATAAAATGTTCAAACGTTCTGTATTTTAATTTAGAAAACCTACATGTTACCAACTGTTCGTCTAAAATTGTGAGCCTTATGTTTGTGACAATTACAGCGCCATCTATCATAAAGCGAAAAAAAGTGAACTAAAACATTCATATTTCTTTACGTATTACACGAATATGTAAAAAAATGGGGGTTCCTACTTTTAAAAAACGCAGTTGATACCCGTTTGACCTATGGCAGCGCCATCTAGCGGGCCAACCATAGCACCATCTGTTTTCCTGGTTTCCCTCTTCAAGCTAGACAAGTTTCGTTCTTTGTAGTTTTTTCGTTTAACGCTTATTTCGTGAGATATTTGGCCTGGTCACGATCAATGGACCACCCTGTATGTTGTCTGCATTACTGAGCGACTATCCTAGAACATAGCACCAGTTGAAAGTTGCCTGCATAATGGCTTCAAGGGGCAACAAAAATTAAATGTTCAGTATTTCACATAATTGTTGACCCAACTTAAAAAATTAAAATGTTGTCATAGTCCATTACTTAACAGGTATAGTCTCACGTTAAAAATTTAATGAATTAAGACAAGTTTTACAGTGTGTTTGTCTTGGGGCAGTGTAAATGATGGTGTGAAAATACCCTGGATTTTTCATCCAGTACCTAAGAATGAGAGCACTTAGTGATTCCCAATAAACTTTAAACTCAATTTCAAACTTTTCCTAACGTTTTACACACTTAGCTGTGATATTTAACACATTAACTCGTTTGTAACATAATCAGACGTTTGAGGCTGTTTTATACACGATAGGGATGTTTATTGTTTCTTTCTAATCTGTGATTCCCCAGTACAAAAATCGTTCTAAATTACTCATCATGACATGAATTGCGCTTAAATTCTTGAATGTATGAGTTACAAATTTGCAGTTCAATTGAATAAAGTATACGCAGTAATAATGCTGGTATACTTCAGAAAGTGACAACTTTATCTGGAAAGCAGACCTTCTTTTCTATAATAAGTATTTACATCAATCAAAAACACTGTCAAATAGACTGCAGTTGAAATAATGTTTGGCAAATACTTCCTCTATAGAAAAGAACGAGTGCTGTGTTAGATTTCGTATTATTTTCTTTATGTAATTTTCACTATCGTAAACAACATTCAATACACATAAATTTGCATTCTGAGTGAACTCATCCATATAAGTCTTGTTATTAAGTCAAGAGATAGGAAATTATCATACTTAAGCCATCCTTTTTTTACATTACATTCATCTTTTCTGAGCTATCATAAGCACTTAGTAATTTCATTTAAGGTGTGGTACTGTCATTGGTATGGCTTAAAGATTAGAAAAATACTTTTACCCTACACTAGAGTGCCCTGAACAATTACGAAATCCCTCTGTGGATTAACACAGAATGCTGGACTGGAATTTAAACACAGAGCAGCGTCTTTCATGAGTGCATCTCTTGCTCACTCGGCCTGTGGTATAGGGATTACTTTCCTCGCCATTCACAGTCTCTCCACCATATCTGTATTTCTTAGCCATACTTCCGTCCTTTCTATTGCAAAACTTGTTAAATAAGTAACACCATTCCACACAACATAACCTAGTCTTAGAGTATTACAAATCGCACAGGGAAAACACAAAGGCGTCTTCCTTACCAGCAGACAGGGTGTGAAGTGTAATCTCTACAGGTAGAGTCTTCTTGCCAGTCACAGTTTTCCCAATCAGCTGGACGCGATAGCTCGTGTCGGGCATAATATTTGATAGTCGCTTGCTGCCATTTTTCTCAGTTACGAGATATTTAAGATGCTCACTTCCAGAGAGAACTGATAGCTCAAATTCCGCTATTTCACATAGCAATGATGTCTTCTCATGTTCATACTGTTCACAAATTAAAATATCTTGATATCAGATGCAGTCAAACATTCACAAAGTCTCTAACGAGTGATAACGTGCACAAAATCAAGAAATGGGAAAGGACATCAAGGCAGAAGTAAACAGGAGATATGGGAATAAAAATATTGATTACTGATGTTCTAACTGCCAAGTGCAGAAGTATGAAACTGGAACTTGGTTGCAGTAATTAAATTTATTCTAATTAAAACTGATAAACAATATTTTATTCAAAAGATTCTCCATTGCTATTTATACATTTCTCCAACCTGTCCGGCAGGCTATGAATGCCATGCCAAATAAACAGCTCATCTTTTGAAGCGAACCAGTCAGCGAACCTTTCTCGTACATTTTCATACGACTTGTTGAGTTGTTCAGTGAGAGAGTCTCCCAGCCCCAGTGATTCAAATAGATGATAATAGGACGGAGCCAAGTCTAGAGAATAAGCCGCATGCCCTAGTACTTCCCAACTGAACGCCTCGATCGTTTCGCTGACTCGTTTTGCTGTTGTGTGATGGGGCATCATCATGGAGCAATATAACTTTGTGTTGCCTTTTTCCATATTCCGGTCGTTTTTCAGGTAATGCTCGAATTAAAACATCGATTTGCTGTTGGTAGCGATCAGTGTTGACGGTCTCACGAGGTTTTAGCTTTTCATAACAGACGACAGCCTTCTGATAGCACCAAACACAGAGCATTGTCTTCTTTCCAAAGCGATTTGGTCTTGCAGTGGATGTTGACGGTTTGCCTGGATTAACCCATGATTTACGATGCTTAGGATTCTCAAAATATATCCATTTTTCATCACCCGTCACTATTCGATGGAGAAACGACTATTTTGAATGTACCGAACAAAATTTCGCAAGTGATTTTCGAATTGTTTGCTTTCATTCAATTAATGCGGAACCCATTTTCCCACTTTCTGCACTTTCCCCATAGCTTTCAGCCGAAGAGAAACGGCTTTCTACGTCACATTCAGTTATTCCGTGAGTTTCTCTTTGAGTATCATCTTAATCCAATAAGACCCTGCAATTCGTTGTCTTCGAACTTTCACGGTCGTTTCCCGGGCTCGTCGCTTCTCACATCAAGATCACCACTTATGAATTTTTTGAACCACTCCGAACACTGAGCTTTTCCAAGATCACGTTCGCCGAAAGCTTTGACAAGCATTCGATGCTATTCTGCAGCAGTTTTCTTCAAATGCTGTCTGCAGATCGTAGTTCGTAGGCACAAAACTCGACATATTGACGGGTTTGACACAGACCCCGACTTGTGGAACTTGGGTTACTGTGTTTCGACATTCGTCGTCAGCCATTACACGAAGCAGATGGCATTGCAGACACGTTCTCACGGGATCTACACTGACGGCTAGCACCATCTATAGGGAAATTCCGGTTTCATACTTCTACACCTGGTACACTATGAAAAGCATCATAAATCTGTATTAAGTGATGATAATCACGGATGAAACTGTGTTCTTTGAAAGCTACAAAGCAATTAAAGTGATGATAATTCGTAAATATAACAAAAATTATATATATATAGGGTGTCCCATTTATCTTGACCACCCTAAATAACTTTTTGTCCAGATGCAAATTGCAAAATGCTTCAAGCAAATTTTCTTTATCCGTCAGGGGACATCAATCAGCAGGATTGCCTTCGTTGTAGCTGTGTTTTCTTTTCTCGAAGATATGAACAGGGGTATGACTTTTTTAAATGACACCTTGTATTTTTTATTCGGTTTAGAGCATTAACATTATTCATTAATTTAACGATCTTCTGACATGAATGTGATGACACTTACTAAATTTGTTTTTCAGAGGTTTAAAACAAATTTTATTTTGCACAGCAGAAATAACTTTGTAAGCAGGAGGCAACGATAGAATGAATTTTGTGCGTGGCAGCACACGTGTACACTTGGCTTCAATGATGTACCCTGTTCTGAGTGACACAAGACAGATATATGTGATGAATAATTATGCATTTAGCTGTCCAAATTTTGACATGCGGATACATGTCTTTTGGTCTGTCATGTATCTACTAGTACATGAGAAAGAGTACTTTTACTGCCATTATTTACAATGACCTGTTTGTCGAGATCTGAAGATCTTAACTTTAATTACCGAAACCAGTTGTCTGGAATAAATGTTATTATTAGCGGTCTTGGTAAAGAAGTTTGTCTTCACTGATATAAGTTGTTGTTTATTCAACAGATGTTAGCTGTATACTTACAGACCATTCCAAGAGAACACTAATTCGATCTACATCTCTTGCAGAAAATTTGTAGTCACCTCGTACGGGATCTATAAAAGGAAAACAAAATTAAAAAGAAGCATCATTAAAAAATTACAAGTTTGAGACTGCACACTGTTCATAAGAACATCATTATAACGAAGAATACAGTAATTGTTATTGTGATGTGTAACTCTAAAGGCATAGAGAAAAAAGGGATTAAAATTTAGAAACTATAGTCGTGTCAAATGCCTATTAGAATACGATGACAGTGATGAATGCAGTAACTTTTATTGTCAAACAACTGACTGAGTAAAGTGCAGAATCGTGAATTGACTAACGGTATAGTATTGAAAGTAGGGCTCACAAGCTAGCATTGTACAAACAGATTGTTGAAGAGAGCAGTGCGATAAATAATGCCACTGACAAACACCTGGACACTGCGTCCTTTGTAAAATTTTAAATGTGACATCCACTCCAAAAATGTAACAAGGAGTAAACTACGTCTGCCTTTAGAAGTGGAATGAAGAGGAATCTGGAAGGTTAATAACCGGCTAGCGCAGTGACGTAGTAAACAAGTGACAAACGGCGTAAACTACATCACGAGTATAGCGTCATATCATTGTCGATGTTTTGAAACATAAGCTACAAATACCGTTTTGATTACGAGAATTTACTGCATCTGGAAATTTTAGTTCAAATTACAACTATTGTGATGGATCACATACAAAAAGGTAAACATTTCTTGTAAATAAAGCAAATCACAAATCGTAAAGACAAGTTCAACAACTGTAATAGGCATCACGACCCACCGAATGAACTAAAAATTCGTTGATAGAATGAAGGCTTTCATGGCTAAATGATATTGCTGCCGGTAAACCTTTCGCGATATGAGGTCGTCGTCCACAAAAACCTCCTTTTCCTAACGTATCATCCAGAAGTCCGTGGGGATTTTCTGAACTTTTACTAAAAATCTAACAGATCGGATTGGAAAGATTTTACAGAAACATGAAATTAGACCGGTTTTTAGACCAACAAAGGAAAGGTCTGTGAAGATAAACGCCCTCCTCTGTTAGCATTGGCATATATAAATGGCGCGTACATGTTGGAAAGTTTATAATTGTAAAGACCGAGAGACACGGGTAAGAACACAAAAGTCTTTTCCGAGTAGGGGAAATAGACAAATCCGCTGTAGCACAGCATGCTCTTCAGCCAGAAAGTCACGAAGCGAATTTTTCTGGAACTAAAATATTATGTACGACGTTAAGCTATTACCCACGGCTATGTAGAGAAGCCATCGAAATGTATAAACGTAGGGATAATTACAACAGGAAAGAAGAGACTATATAAACTTAGCGGCAAATGGACAGTAGCTCTGCAGAATCACTAAACCGTTTTTGATCTCTGGCAGAACGACAATCGACAGTTACAGTTTGTCTTTGACGAAGATCGTCTCCGCTTATCATGTGTAACTCCGATCGTGCCCCTTTCCTACACTACATATGTCGCTCTTAGACGTCCGACCAGCCAGTCGGCAAAACTCACCGGAGGCACAAAGCCTCCAGCGCAGTTCTGGACGAAACGCTAGGGCTGTGTTTGAACACGTCTCTATCACAACATGACTTAGCGTTTTTAATGCGCTGTGGGTTTTAGTAATAAAAATGACTGTGAAACATCGACTGAAATGAAAATGCGTGACAACGGCAACAAGTAAATAAAAATATTAATTATGATTCTGTACAATTCTCGAGCTTTCGCTTATCCCCCCCCCCCCAATCTAGTGAGATCTAGTGTAATATCTACAAGACAGATCTCGCAGCTGTAATTGATTCTCGCGATGAAAATTACTGTCACTTTTTTACTACACAATTCGTTTGTTCGGCATATAATTACTGACCAATGGTCTAAACTGTTCCATCTGAATGTTGCCGTCTTGTGTTCATGCCAATTAAAATCTGGTAACGTTTTTATGTGCTATTGTAATATGTGAACAGGGACTCAATTGCTAATTCAAAACATATAATTACCGCTCCTCATAAACAAATAAAATATTATACTGGGTTCACTCAAGTAATATTTTCTGGAAGACAATGTCTGTTACCTTCGCTTAAAATCAGCATAAATGTATATACATCCTTACATAGCGATACTTTACGGGAACTCATATTCTAAATTTGTTTAAACATAATAGGAGTTTTTGCAGTGGTAGGATTTGAAGCAGCTTCCTCCAGTGTTTCAGGAAATTGTCTAATTTTAAGCAGAGCCACATCTTATTGTTGTGCTAGTCCGGAGTTTCTTGCGTATATCTTGCACTCGCGCCGCGCTACTCAAATGTCAAGTGATTGTTCGATACTGTACCGAACGCTGCAGCATAATGGGAAATCTCGAGCCCGTTAGAATGCGAGTGGCGTTTGCCCCGGCCTAAGAAAATTAGAAACAGGAGAGTTCCGTGGACCATGACCTTATGCTCCGAAAGGTTTACCGGAAGTAAAAAATTTATTTATGGTAAGTAAATCTTAAATAGCACCAGAATACAAATCTTAGCTATATAGCTCAAGTGGAGACAGCGATACATGCATAGTATTATTATGTACGTACCAATAGTAAATCGAAGAAAGTATCACAACGACAACTTCAACTATTTGTCAGAAAGGATGCGAATCAAGTACTGTACGAGTAAAAGAAGCCTGAAGATACAGTGGGGAGAACGATAAATAGTACGAATAAAAAGGTATTCGTGAAGAAAAAAGACTGATAAATTGACAGAGTATTGTAATTCCCTACGAAATATAGGAGACAGTATTTTGTTTCTCATGCACAGCACGGATTAAAAATATAATTTGGCTCGAAACCGCTTCTCATACACAGCACGGATTAAAAATATAATTTGGCTCTAAACCATCGAAGATTATGAGTACAAATAGCGCTATACGGAAATGCAGTTCCAAAAGCTGACCAAGAAACTATTGTGAGACATCCGTCACTACTAAGTCACTGGTCGAAGCCTACGGTTAGTATCTCAAACGCCTCTACTTCAGCTTTGAGAAGCATATTACAGCCGAGCGGTTCTAGGCGCTAAAGTCCGGAACCGCGCGACCGCTCCGGTCGCCGGTTCGAATCCTGCCTCGGGCATGGATGTGTGTGATGTCCTTATGTTAGTTAGCTTTAAGTAGTTCTAGGTTATAGGGGACTGATGACCTCAGCAGTTAAGTCCCATAGTACTCAGAGCCATTTGAACCAAGCACATTACAGCTTCACTTCCTCGAGAAGCAATGGGGAATGTTCACTGCGAAACATCCAGAGCTCTTGCTTGCCCAGGTACCCCACTGCAGAGGACCAGCACACAGATGTCTTCTGATGAACAAACACCCAGCCAGATGGCACTGCCAGTGCTGTGCTGCCAACTTCATACTAAATGCCAAAAAACCAATTTCGAATTATTCAGTTATTCTTTTTTGTTTTGACAAAAACATTTTAATGAAAAACCTCACCAATACTTTTTAATTGTTATCTACAGTAAGACTTATACAACTATGCAAATTTTTTTAAAGTCTCCTTCTTTTTATCAACGAAAACAAATACTTTATTCGGAAAACCGCAAAAAAGTCAAGGTCATGTGGAACAACATATTCGGCAGGCCAATGGAACAAAAGTAGTACACGCGTATTACAAAAACGAATGTATTCATACAGCTACATATTTCAAGATATCATGTGTACATTATAAGTAATTGTTTAGAAGAAACGGCATTCATCAGCATTTAAATACACTTTTTCTGTGTATCAGGCATTTTATTTCCTTGGGTAGACTGACTAATTGTTTTACAGCAACGATTTTGACAACACAGACTGCAAAATTTAAATTCACTCGAATTCTGCAGCTGTTACTTTCATTAATTTGTTCTGGGAGTAATTCTGATCTGTGCAAGGAGCCATTATAAAATATTATCCACTTTAATATCAGTCACAGAAAATGAACAACACGTGACTTCTATGTGCCTAGTGATTGTAATTACTTCATGCGACAAACTAATTGAAACATTTCGTTCAACTATTTCGGCGTTTCCCCAGTTCAAGTTTTCATCAATATGTGCAACCAAAATCTTCGAAACCTGACACTACGGAAATGAATGACAATTTCCTCATTTTCCCGAAACATATATTTAGGCGATTTGTGCAAAACAAAACACTGACTTGTACAAGAAAGTAATTTACTACTTTCCTTGGTGACCCTTCATTACTCCTGAGACTTTCATGGGTAGAATAGGAAAACAGGACGAGAGAAGTGATATTGGCCACATAATGTAACCTCTGCTACAGCCTGTATCGTGGCTTGTAAACCATTAATGTAAATACAGTGAAGCGTCAGATAAACTGGTAGGGTAAGGTGCGGTAAATCCGACTGTGTGGGTAAACCCATCCGCCCTCTATTTGTGAGAAACGGCAAAGCGGAGCGACTTCGCATTAGTGTTACCATACGGAGCATTCGAAATAACGAAAATGTCACCTTGACAGCTTTGTCGCATTTGAAATTTAGACGCTCAAAAGACAACAAGTGTGTTTTCGATTGTTTCAATTTAATTTTTGTGCAAATTGCATCACTAGATTCACCTTATTAAATAAAACGATCGCAAAACAAATAGTTAGTGATTTTGTAGTGTATTTAGTGACGTATTCAGTGTATGTATCGTTTTTGTTGGAAATTTCGTGTAAATTGTTTCTATGTGTGTTAAATGAAAAATGGCATGGTGGGGTAAATCCGAGCGCATATTTTTTATCGTTTATTTGTATGGAATTATTTATTTATGGAAACAAAGGGAATTTTGTTTATTTTTAGGAAAATTGTACGACATTACAAACGAAAAACGGCAAAACGCAATCAAAACGATATTGGCCGAGCAGTTGCTGCAGTGCAAATGGGAATGTCTTTAGGAGTTGTTGCTCGTGATTTAACGTTCCGAGATCGACATTGCTGTTGCACCGCCGTGCGATGAAATCGTCTTTTTTCAATTGAAATTTACATTTATTTAACTCTCAGTACATTTTGTACTCTAAACATTGTTATTTTTTTGGATACATTTTGCTCATTTATGTAAAAAACATAATTGCTTATAGTTATTTCCCAAAAAAACCGTTGATTTAGAACTATTTCTGTACAAAATCAGCCAAACAAATAGGGGATCGGATTTAGCTCACCATTTTTGCAAATGGAAAAATGGACGTTTCTTAAAATACTGATATCTCAAAAGCTGTTGATGGTATAACAAAAATATTTTGCAAACAGTTGCTCCTTTATATTACCTATAATTTAACGTATGTAAAGTTAAGATCGAACCTCGGAAAAGCGTTTTATAGCCACAAGAAATTACTACGTAGGATTTACCCCACCTTACTCTATAGGCATGTGTATCCAAATACAGAGATATGTAACAAGGCAGAATAGGGCGCTGCGGTCGGCAATGTCTATATAAGGCAACAAGTGTCTGGCGCAGTTGTGGGATCGGTTACTGTTGCTACAATGGCGGGCTATCAATATCTAAGTGGGTTGGGACGTGTTGTAATAGTCGGCGCACGAGCGACGGGACACAGATTGCGACGAAGTCGGGACCTTCCCGTACCACCATTTCACGAGTGTACCGTGAATATCAGGAATGAGTGAAACATCAAATCCTCGACATCGCTGCGGCGGGAAAAAGATCCTGCAAGGAGGACTGATCAGCCGGAACATGAGCACCTCCGTAATAGCCGCTAGGTCCACCGTTGACACAGATAACAGAAGTAATGAGGACTTGATAGGTCGCTGGAGACAGTTGGCACTACATCTGCACACACATGTCAATCAGTTCCAGTAACAGATGTTTTCGATGTGGTTCAGATCGAGTTAGGTGACCAGCACCTCAATCGGATCTCGCCGCTGTGTTCCTCGAACCACTCCAGCACACTCGTCGCCTTGCCACATGGCGCATTATCTTGTTGAAAAATTCCCCGGCCGTCGGGAAACATGAACATCATGAGGGCATTTGCGTGGGCTGCGACAAGCGTACGATCTCCCTGGCCGTGATAGTGCTTTGCACGAGCTCCACTGGACCCACGGACGGCCACATGAACACGTGAATGTTACCCAGAGCATAATGGAGCCGCCGCCAGCTTGTGTCAGGCCTGCAGTACAGGGGTCAAGGAGCAGTCCTCCTGCAAGACTACGAATTCGCGGCCTCCAATCGTCACGATGAAGAAAGTATCGGAATCCATCAGACTGTGGAACACTCTGCCACTGTGCCAACGTCAAGTGCCCATGGCCACCTGCCCATTTCAGCGTTAGTTGGCCAATGTTGCGGTGGTAATATTGGCGCATGCACGGGTCGTCGGCTGCCGAGGCCCATCGTTGGGAATGTTCGATGCACTCACTGTGTCTTCAGACACACTTGCACACTGCCCAGTATTAAAGTGTGATGCTCGTTCCACCACAGTTTGCCATGTGTGCTGTTCCTCTATCCTGTTCAGCCTACGAAGCCGACATCTGTAACGAGGGGTGGCTGCCCAACCCCACGACGTCTATATGTCGTTTCACCTCGTCTTCATCACCAGTCGTACAGTTTCCGAAATGCTCGTGCGGAGCGTCCGCTCCACATCAATCTACCCTTGTTCAAACCCAGTTACGTCGCACGCCTTCCCAATTCTACACACGGGCAGCACACTCACTGGTACCACATGCGACGTGTGTGTGTCTGACCAGCAGTCATTCCTCGCCAGGTGACACTGCTGTTGCCTGGGTGGGCTTATATCGATAATAGGTTGGTGATCGTAGTGTTGTGGATCATCAGCGTATACTCCGAATACAAACACTGGTTTGATTCCTTCTACTTTCGACACATCTTTAAGGAGAGGTTTATTATCTTTTGGTTCAAAAAATCTTTTTTTTAATTGTATTTTTGGATCGATGACAGAGTTTAGAATCCACCTCTGAAGAGGTTTTTCCGAATACGGAACAGAAAAGTTTGTTACTCGTGGTTGAACAAAAAAAAAAAATGCACCTGCCTGAAATCGGCCTTTTTCACGCATCAGTTTTTTTCGGGAATTTCTACTTTGTAGCCCCGAGAAATTATTTTATGTGCTTGTCCATGATTGCAGCTTATAAAGTGATCAAGGAGCTTACGACGTGCAAAGGCGTGGCAATCCGACGGCATTCCATTTCGGTGGAACGAAGGCCAATTGGGCAACGTATTTATAAAAGTGTTCGACGGATGACCACCCACAACACCGAAATTGTCCGGCTTGGGAAACTAGGTGGTGCAAGTGGCGCATTGCAGGGGCTACTCGATATCTGCAAGAATATCAACACCACCAGCCGCCCTCCAAAGAAGTTCAAATAGTGATTCACCCGATCTACGAGGCCCTTACAGAGGACGAGCTATTGTACTGGTGCTTGGGAAAAAACACACGAAATTCAAATGAAAGTTTGAACGCGTGTGTTTTGAAGTTAGCCCCCAAGAATTTGCATTCTGGTGCGAAGACTGTGGAGACTGCGACTTTATTGGCAGTGAGCAGCTTCAACGAAGGGTGTTCAGCAATTCTGCAGACCAAGACATCGACGGACGTCACCCTGGAACTCTATTCGACGCAGTTCGCCAAGCATTCGGACGACCACTGGATTCAAGCGGCCGAAAACCGCTTGTCACCGGCCGTACGAGCGGCTCTGGAGCAGCGCAGGATGGCCCAGATTGAGCAGAACGCCCTGTATGAGGGAGAGTAAGGACTAGTTTATGGACCCGGAATAGCAGATTGAACGTACGTATTTATATGTAGTCAAACTTCAAACGTGTTTTTCTCGAAACGACTTTTTTTTATCGAGCGGTATGGTAACTTCAAATCTACTGAACCGATTAGCATGATTCTTTACACCCGACGAAGCTAACTAAATTGTCTAGGGGTTGTACCAGTTTAATTCCGATCCGTCAACTACAAATATTTTTATTTGGTTGACGAAGTCGAAAATCGATTAAAAACCCAATTTTTTTCCAATGGCCGCCATTTTGTTTCCTATGGTCCCAATAACTTAAGAGAGGTACAACTCCTAAAGAATCTTATGTAACTCGCTAACATCAACTCAATTTTGTTTTCAGATGAGCCGGCTCACTTGTGACATACCGAGTGTGGGGATCTACATCGAAAAGTTGTTTGGTTCCGACGGCACTTTCACCGTTGCTCTTCGACATTTCCAGTCGAAAAAATTTCAGTTTGTAAAGGAAATATCAATGACCACTTTGACCATATTTGACATTGATATCTATAACACATCCCAAGAACAAAATTCTCAAAGACATGCTTTTTTCGTGGCAAAGATAGTAAACGTCCCCTTAAGCAATACAAGAGGAAAACCAATAATCTTGCGTTAAATGAACCAACTGCAATGGCAAGCTTTCGGGCACAGACAAGTCATCCACACTTTATTACCGTCGGCGAAATCATATAAAAATCCTGAATTTATCTTTCCTGTCAAGTTTGTGATTATCGGTCTTTGATTTATTTATATTCCGTTTTTATTTAGCGGTAGCTTGGTTTAGCTTCGACTTTGAAGTGTATTCATTATCGCTCGCGGTAGAAATTGTAAATGAAGCCTGAAGATAGCTGAAGCAGCAGCGATTGTCGAGAGCTTTCATCGCTCAGCTGCAAAACTGTTACGATTTACGATAACCTAAAAACTAATGAGACTCTTTAATTTCACTTGTAGAACCTTAGAGCCTGTAACAGTGCAACGCAGTGCACAAGTGAAAGGTGGGTGTCCAACTGATCACGTACGAGATTCACAGCAATCATCACGCGTTAACGCTCTTACCGCTGTACTGGCCGCGTCTCCGTATTCACAGGGAGCATCCAAAAATAATTTTCTGAAACTCCTATAGCCGTATTCGGCGTCTACAATATCAGGCATATCACTTTTGCGTGACAAGAAATATTCTTCACTTTTCGGCTTAAACTACTGTATTGACGTAGCTATTGCATTCGTTTGTTTGCAAAATATCATCAGTTTGACACAATTAACGTCGCACAACAGGCACATTAATATCGACAGACTATAATAGCTACCGCCACAATAGCCTCAAATTCCCAATCAGAATACCACGATACAGCGCCCGCTGTCTTTCGCGTCAAGATAAGAGTGATGATAATACAATGGTTGCATTCTATTCCGCGGTCACAGAGCATAAGTCAAAGATTTTTCCCTGCGTATCGAAACATGTATATAACGCAACAATAAAAAAAGACACATTTATATAACGGAAAAATTGGCATGTTAGAATGATGCCGAGACCTGCAACAGCCCTAAAGAAATCCCAGCTCATACTGATATCGTTTTACCTCCAATAGCTGACAAACGTTTTGAAGCCATAACTAACAAAATAAAATAGCTTGCAGAAGACAACAGCATCATTTGGGCATATTACACTCAAAAGCCAAAGTCACAGGTACACCTGCTTAATACTGTGAAGGGCACCCGCAAGCATGCAGAATTGCCGCAACATGACGTGGCATGGACTCGACTAATGTCTGAAGTAGTGCTAGAGGGAACTGACACCATGAATCCTGCAGGGCTGTCCATAAATCCGTAAGAATACGACGGGGTGGAGGAGACCTCTCCAGAACAGCACGTTTCCAAGGCATCCCAGATATGCTCAATAATGTTCATGTCTGGGGCGTTTGGCAACCAGCAAAAGTGTTTAAACTCAGAAGAGTTTTCCTGGAGCCACTCTGCCGCACTCCTGAACGTGTGCGATGTCGCATTGTCCTGTTGCAATTGCCCAAGTGCGTTGGAATGCACAATGGACATGAATGGATGCAGGTGATCAGACAGGATGCTTATGTATGTGTCACATGTCAGAGCCATATCTAGACATCAGGGGTCCCATATCACTCCAACTGCACATGCCCCACACCATTACAGAGCATCCACCATCTTCAACAGACCCCTGCTGACATGCAGGGTCCATGGATTCACGACATTGTCTCCATACCCGTACACGTCCATCCGCTCGATACAATTTGAAACGAGACTCGTCCGACCACGCAACATTTTTCCAGTCATCAACAGTGCAATGTCGGTGTTCATGGGCCCAGCTTTGTGTCGTGATCAAGGGTACACGAGTGCGCCTTCGGTTCCGAAAGCAGCTATCGATGATGTTTCGTTAAATGGTTTGGAAGGTGACACTTGCTGATGGCAAAGCATTGAAATCTGCAGCAATTTGCGGAAGGGTTGCACTTCTGCCACGCTGAACAATTCTACTCAGCGTTCGTTGGTGCCGTACTTGCAGGATCTTTTTCCGGACGCAGCGATGTCGATTACCGGATTCCTGATATTCACGGTACACTCGTGAAAGGATTGTACGGAAAAATCCCTACTTCATCGCTACTTCGGATATGCTGTGTCCCAACGCTCGTGCGCCGAATATAATGCCAAGTGCAAAGTCACTAAAATCTTGATAACCTGCCACAATAACTGATCAAACAACTGCGCCAGACACTTGTTGTCTTATATAGTCGTTGCCGACTGCAGCGCCATATTCTGCCTGTTTACATATCTCTGTATATAAATACCCAAGCCTATACCAGTTTCTTTTGCGCTTCACTGCACAATGATTTCGAAATCTGGAAAACCCAAAAGTAGCCCCATCTCATACTGACGTCCTATTACCCCCAATAACTGACAAACCTTTTGAAGCAATAACTATCAGGCAACAACAGGAGAGAACAGCACTATACCATATGAAGAAGTTCACTTCAGAAACAGTCACTGTGCCGCTAATCCACTATTAAGAGTAACTAACAAAGCAGGAGAAGCCTGCAACTTAGCAGATGTGACAGCTGCCTTCCGTATAGACGTGGAAATCTCCATTGACAAGGTATAGCATACGACTTCATACCTGAAATAGTACAATTAAGAGGTAACCTCATTGGAAATAGATGGGTAGTAGTTCAGGCTCAAAAATCATCGTAGTTCATAAATCGGGAGTCCCCCAGGGTCCCATCTTCATCCTGTTGTTATAAACTGCATGTGAAGCTGACATCCCAAGACCCAGGTGATGCAATAAATATGGTGACATGGGGCCGGCTACAGTGCAGTCAGTGAAGAAACAAATTCGAAACATGATTCGGTAAACCAAGCGAGATGACGCAGTGGTTAGCACACTGGACTCGCATTCGGGAGGGCGACGGTTCAATCCCGCGTCCGGCCATCCTGATTTAGGTTTTCCGTGGTTTCCCTAAATCGCTCCAGTCAAATGCCAGGATGGTTCCTTTGAAAGGACACGGCCTTCTTCCTTCCCAGTCCTTCCCTAATCCAATGAGACCGATGACCTCGCTGTTTGGCCTCTTTCCCCAAACAACCGAACCCAACCCATGATTCGGTAAATGGAGAATCCAACAAAAAGTCAACTTATCCTATTCGCAAATGAAAAACTTACTAATTGCCAGCAGCAGGTCCCCACAAAACTCAACGTTCGACTTAGCGAACAAAAAATTAATGCTTCAAAAATGGTTCAAATTGCTCTGAGCACTATTGCGCTTAACATCTGAGGTCACCAGTCCCATAGAACTTAGAACTACTTAAACCTAACTAACCTAGGGACATCACACACATCCATGCCCGAGGCAGGATTCGGACCTGCGACCGTAGAGGTTTCGCGGTTGCAGATTGAAGCGCCTAGAACCGCTCGGCCACACCGGCCAGCTAACTCCCGATATACCCGCAGCAAACACTTCACACATTACTATCTTGCACTAGTTATTTGTATCACCTTTAGAAGGAATCGCCTTGTCAGATCGCTGTTCAATTAGGAACTGCCCGATTCCTCGGCGTGGCGCTGCTTAAATAGTTCTCAAATGATGGAGGTGGAACTAGAAGGTGTTTGCATCGTCGACACGGGATATGCAACATGCAACGCCATATGTGAGACGACCTTGTTAACATAAACTTGTTGACGTAAATTAAACTAACTGAAACTGCATTTACATGTTGCGCTAACAGATGGAGTTACTTCAGTGCTTGAGCCAAGCTCGTTTTTTAAAATTGGGACACAAATTGGGTATCGTCGGGATGTCGGGACAAGAAGGTTCATATCGGTGATGGTCCCGATACATCGCATATCGGGATGGATGACAACAACCTTAGGTAGGGGTCACGCACAGCCGGGCTGCGAGCGGTGATGTCACTGTGGATCCACGCCCCCTCCCCCGCCACACCACACTGCACTGAAGATAATAGGCGCACAGCGCGCATATGTTTAACTCATACTCAGGTAAGAATGTAATCGAGATTTTCCAAATTTTGGTATATTATTATAATTATTATTATCAATAAGCTTTATATTAGTTACAGCATTTTTTTCTATGGTTGATGAAATGGTAGAGTAAAGCTTCCAAAGGATGTCAACCTGTTTCACCGTCTCTGATGGAATTGCTTTTTTAGTTGTGGGAAGACGCTCACAAAACCTAAGACCCCGTAGCCCTGTAGTATGGAGAAACCTCCTATGTCAGTCTAAACTCTTTAACTGTATTAACAGGCTCTCTGGAAAGTTATGATACAACTTTTTTTTACTTTCTTCGTTTTCTGTCTTTGTTCAGTTTCAGTTTGAAGTTTTTTTCTTGCTGATAGCACTCATTCTAATGAAAGTGCGTGTCCATATGAAACACATTAAAACAAAGAGAGATCTTTGTAAGAAGGGCATTGTGAAGTTGCAACCTTTGGAATATCTTCAAATGACGAATTAATACACAGAAATTTCACAATCATTTATTGTTGGCAGTCAGAAATAGAGCCGTGAATCACTTTTTGAACAAGTTTTCATTTGAGTTACTCATCACTAAATCGACAGATACGATGCTGCAAATCTCAGTTCTTTTGCATAAGGTTTTTTACTTCTGTTTCAATAATTTCTAATTGTTGGCATAAGCAAATGTTTTTGCATTCACAACAGTTTTTGTTTTCACAGTTAACGTTTAGTCAAGTAATAATTTCTTCATTAGTTGGTAATCTACTTACCTGTAAAAATGTCTTCTACTTTTTTACCTTGGCTTCATTTTTGTGCCCAAATACTTCAAATATTATTTGGCTCATTACTAATCTCTAAATCAGTACCGAAGTGTGCTGGATTTAGAGTTGCAATAGCATCAATCTTCAACTTGCGATTCGAACAAATATTCAAATCCATTTCATAATACTAATCAGTAAAAGCACTGAGCAGATATGAGCATTCTCAACTGTGGCATAACTCTACACTCTGTCGCCAGTCAGTAATGACACTTCACAGTGCCGGAAACACTCTTGTTTTCGCTCGTAAACGCAATTACAACAGAATACGCTCTGGCAACTGCGAGCTACTGAGCGCAGGTTGGGTTCACTCTGACGTCAGTGGCGCAGCTCACTATTGCGCATGCAGCTCGTCACCCCTACTGCGTCTTCTGGTATCTGCGGTCAACGCCTTTCATCTACTCGAACCATCGAGCTGCGGCTGTCGCTCCAGACCTACGATGCTGGCAGCAGTTGGCGGCACGGGAGCCGGACCAGCACAGCCGGCGCCCACGTCCACTGCGAGCGATCTGCGCTGGTGATGGCCGAAACCTGATGTTATGAACCAGCTGCAGGGGAGCTTGCCAACACTGTGCCAGGTACACTGACCAGCCGCAACATTACGACCACCGACCCACTATGGATATAAACCCGTCCAGGCGATGGGAACATCACTTAGCGAAGAATTATTGCTAGTCAGACACACGTATGGAGTGAGTCTGTTTCCTGTGTGTAGAATAAGGAAGACACACGATGTGTCTGAGCTTGACCAAGGTCAGACTGTGAAAGACTCGGCACGAGCATTTTGGAAACTGCACGCCTTGTCGGGTGTTTGTCAGACGTTAAAGCTGGGCAGAGTACAAGTGTGTCTCAACACACAGTGCATCGAACACTCCCAACGATGGACCTCCACAGCGGACGAACCCTACATGTGCCAATGTTAATGATTGAAATGGGTGCACGACCACCTGCACTGGATGTTGACGCATTGTCAGAGCATTGCACGGTATGATGAATGCTGATACCTTCTTCACTTTACCAATAGGAGAGCGCAGATTCTGTCATCTTCCAGGGGAACAGCTCCTCGACATCTGTACTGTGGGATAAACTGGCGACGGCTCCATTATGCTCTGGGGAGAATTGTGGAGGGATTCAATGGGTTCAGTGGAGCTTGTGCAAGGCACCATGGCGCCCAAGGAGTATCGTACACTGTGTGCAGACTGATACCCCTTCATGACGATCATGGCCAGGAGTATGATGGGAGTCATTCGAGGAACACTATGGCGAGTTCCAATTGATGTGCTCGCCTCCTCCCCCCCCCCCCCCCCCCCCAACTTGCCTGGACTCGATCGAACACATCTAGGATGTGATTGAATGTGGCGATAGTGCCCAGCGTTCACCTCCCCAGGATTACGTGAATTAGGTGATTTGTGTGCACAGGTGTGCAGCAACTCCCTCCATGGCCCCACTGCTTCTACACGCCAAAGTGTCGCAGCTGTTATCCATGCCAGAGGTGGACATACAAGCAATTAGAGAGGTGGTCATAATGTTTTGGCTGATCAGTCTAGCTTCCATATTTAATCACATCGTTTGCATTTTGGTTTCATTGTTAGGGGACAGTGTCAGTACACGATGTTGCTTCATACTACCATAATTTGCTGATTGTTATTTTATATTGTGACTGATCCTTAAGAGAAATTTTTCTATTGGGCTTTTTCCTTATAATACGTTGCTGCTTTTCACAGTAAGGTACTCTCCATACATGGTCTACTACACTGAAGGGCCAAAGGACCTGGTATACCTGCCTAACAACGTGAAGGGCCACCACGAGCATTCAGGAGTGCCAGAATACGACGTGGCAAGGACATGACTAATGTCTGAGATAGTGCTGGAGGGAACTGACACAATGTATCCTGTAGGGCTGTCCATAATTCCATACGAGTATGGGGGGGGGGGGTGGAGATCTCTTCTGAACAGCATGTTGCAAGACATCCCAGATATGCTCAATAATATTTATGTCTGGGGTGTCTGGTGGCCAGCGGAAGTGTTTAAATTCAGAAGAGTGTTCCTGGAGCCAATATTCCCGACGTGTGAGTTGTCGCATTGTCCTGCTGGAATTGCCCAAGTCGTTCCGAATACACAGTGGACATGAATGGATACAGGTAATCAGACAGGATGCTTACATACGTGTCACCGGTCAGAGTCATATCTAGACGTATCAGGGATCCCATATCACTCCAACTGCACATGCCTCACACATTACACAGCCTTCACCAGCTTGAACAGTCCCATGTCAACCAGCAGGGCCTTGGATTCAAGACGTCTCCATACCTGTACACGTCCATCCACTCGATACAATTTGAAACGAGACGCGTATAACCACACAACATGTTTCCAGTCATCAACAGTGGAATTTCGATGTTGACTGGCCCAGATGACGTGTAAAACCATCTGTCATGCAGTCATCTTGGTTACACGAGAAGACCTTCGGCTCCAAAAGCCCATATAGATTGAATGGTTTGCACGTTGACACTTGTTACTGGCCCAGCATTGAAATGTGCAGTAATTTGCGGATGGGTTGCACTTCTGTCACGTTGAACGATTCTCTTTAGTCGTCATGGATCCCGTTCTAGCAGGATATTTTTCCGGCCGCAGCGATGTCGGAGATCTGATGTTTTACTGGATTCCTGATATTCACGGTACACTTGTGAAATGGTTGTACAGGAAAATTCCCACTTCATCACCACCTCGGAGATGCTGTGTCCCATTGCTCTTGCGCCGACCACTTCATCACGTCCCAACTCACTTAAATCTTGGTAACCTGCCATTGTAGCAGCAGTAACCGGTCTAACAACTGCGCCAGGCACTTGTTGCCTTGTATTGGCATTGCCGACTGCCTATTTACATTTCTCTCCATTCGAATATGCATGCCTATACCAGTTTCTTTGGCGCTTCAGTATAACACGACGACATTGGTCAGTCGCACTACCGAGACCAGCCCTGAGAAGATCGACACCTCATCCAAATGGCATTGCAGGACAGATATGCGTCCTTGCCTCTGACGCAACGGTGGAACAGAATAACATATCGTACGCTGTCGGGAGTGACAGCTCGTCGACGTTTGTTTCGACATTGGTTACGTGCGCATCATGACTTCGCTGCCTGTGTGTGACGAATGTGCAGAAACAACCCTGAGACGAGTTTTG
Source organism: Schistocerca nitens (assembly GCF_023898315.1). Classification (NCBI taxonomy): domain Eukaryota; kingdom Metazoa; phylum Arthropoda; class Insecta; order Orthoptera; family Acrididae; genus Schistocerca; species Schistocerca nitens. Next base: position 65,844,191 of record NC_064624.1, read on the forward strand.
TATGGAACGGCGTCACTGGAGACTGGAATGGACTCAGATAGTTTTTTGGACGAATCCAGGTTCTGCTTGTTTGAGTATGATTGGCCGCATTTTGGATCGCTACAGACAGGGGGAGGATCACTGTGAATGCATTCGCACAACACATTCAGAGCGAATTCGAGACCTTATGGTGTGGAGGGCTACTGTGTACAGCGACAAATCGCTACTGGTGTGTGTCCGTGGCACTGTGACCCTTGTGACCGACGTGAATTACGTAGCCATACCCATTCTGCACAACACCCCAGACTCCATTTTTCAGCAAGACAATGCACGACCACATGTTACTGGAGGAACACGTGCCTTCTTGGTGTCACAGGATATTAACCTTTTGGTCTAGCTCGCAAGATTACCAGACTTGTCGCCCATCTAAAATGTGTGGAATATGGTGGCCAGCTGCTGTGGCTGAGCGGTTCTAGGCGCTTCAGTCTGGAACCGCGCGACCGCTACGGTCGCAGGTTCGAATCTTGCCACGGGCATGAATGTGTGTGATGTCCTTAGTTAGGTTTAAGTAGTTCTAAGTTCTAGGGGACTGAAGACCTCAGATGTTAGGTCCCATAGTGCTCAGAGCCATTTGAACCATTTTTTGGGAAATGGTGCAATGCCAACCACCACAGACGAACCAGGTGAATGCAGCATGGATGGCTATACCATAGGACCCTATTTGCGCCATATACGTGTTGATGCCATCACGCATGGTACAAGTTACCAGTGCCCGTGGTGGATACATGCTGAACTGAGGTGACTAAAATGATAATCATTTCTACAGACCATAATATGTACATGTCCTGGGAATACGAACGTTCTGTCTCTAGTCGTTCGACGTGTCTGCTGTTTTTTTCTGAACATGAGTGTAAATAAATTGTAATGTCCCTGGATTATAGTCCACGCCAGAGGGGCGGATTCATCACTGACCAAGGCTCTGCTCTGCGAATTAGGAGAAATGTTTCTTCGATCAGTATAATCGACCCCACATTTTACTAAACTGTACGGATTCTATACATGGGTATCGTTTATGCCTTTGGTGTTTCTTATGGTAAAACGCATAGTACAGATTAGTGCAAGCAATATCTCTTAATAAATGAAGAAAAGATATATTTGTTATTGTTCAGCATGTAAAGAAGAATCAGATGCCCTGTTACGTTACATGATTACTCTGTCTATGTTGGGAAACAATATAATGTCTATGAATTCAGGCTGAGATTTCTTCTGACAAAATACATGTTTATAGAAAAAAGGAAAATTTTTCCCTTGAAACTTACCTGTGCACTTAGTTCTTGCTTTATTTTTTGGCACATCATCTTGGTAACTACCACCATCCTTATCAATGAGAATAACTCTGGTTTCATAAACTTTCCCAGCGAATAACCCCATGATTTCAAATTCGGTATAGATTCCAAGTTCTGTTTCATTAGGAATTAATCTTGGAGATAACTTTGACCAAACATTTTGTTCCTCTTCCTGCAAGAAGAATAATATAAAATTTCTAAGTCAAGAGTTATACAGTGCAAATTAATCTCGTTCATACTTCAAATTCAGAGTTTCAAATGCTTATTACACTTACTTGTGTCATCGTTGTATATTTGGCCATGATGACAGAAAAGTTTCTACTTAGCTGGCAATATGATTGCATCTGCATCCACATCTACATGGCTACTCTGAAATTCACAGTGAAGTGACTGGCAGAGGGTTAATCGAACCATATTCAAGCTACTTCTCTACCGTTTCACTCTCTAACAATGCCTCTGAAAATCAACGCATAAATCTTTCCGTGCGAGTTCTGATTGCTCTTATTTTATTATGATTATCGTTCCTCCTTATACAGATGGGTGACAACTAAATATTTTCAGACTCTGGAGAGATAGATAGTGATTGAAATTTCTTGAGAAGGTCCTACCGCAGCGAAGAACGCCTATTGTTTTAATGACTGCCACCCCAATTCCTGTGTCATATCCGTGGCACTCTGTTTCGCGTTAACACAAAACGTGCTGCACTGCATTGAACTTTCTCGATGTCCTTCGTCAATATTATATGATGTCGATGTGACAGTACATAATGATACTCCAGATGGTCGACAAGCGTAATGTAAACCATCTCTTTAGTAGATCTATTAAGTGTTCGAAGTGTTCTGCCAATGTATCACAGTCTTTGGTTTTGCTGCCCCAACACATTAACTACGTGATCGTTCCAATTTAAGTTGTTCATAATTGTAACACCTAAGTATTTAGTTGAGTTTACAGCCTTTAGATTTGTGTTATTTATCGTGTATTCAAAATTTGAGACAGGGTTGTACCTCTCCCCGATGTTATTCAATCTGTATATTGAGCAAGCAGTAAAGGAAACAAAAGAAAAATTCGGAGTAGGTATTAAAATTCATGGAGAAGAAGTAAAAACTTTGAGGTTTGCCGATGACATTGTAATTGTGTCAGAGACAGCAAAGGACATGAAAGAGCAGTTGAACGGAATGGACAGTGTCTTGAAAGGAGGATATAAGATGAACATCAACAAAAGCAAAACGAGGATAATGGAATGTAGTCAAATTAAATCGGGTGATGCTGAGGGGATTAGATTAGGAAATGAGACACTTAAAGTAGTAAAGGAGTTTTGCTATTTAGGGAGCAAAATAACTGATGATGGTCGAAGTAGAGAGTATATAAAATGTAGACTGGCAATGGCAAGGAAATCGTCTCTGAAGAAGAGAAATTTGTTAACATCGAGTATAGATTTAAGTGTCAGGAAGTCGTTTCTGAAAGTATTTGTATGGAGTGTAGCCATGTATGGAAGTGAAACATGGACGATAACCAGTTTGGACAAGAAGAGAATAGAAACTTTCGAAATGTGGTGCTTCAGAAGAATGCTGAAGATAAGGTGGGTAGATCACGTAACTAATGAGGAGGTATTGAATAGGATTGGGGAGAAGAGAAGTTTGTGGCACAACTTGACTAGAAGAAGGGATCGGTTGGTAGGACATGTTTTGAGGCATCAAGGGATCACAAATTTAGCATTGGAGGGCAGCGTGGATGGTAAAAATCGTAGAGGGAGACCAAGAGATCAATACACTAAGCAGATTCAGAAGGATGTAGGTTGCAGTAGGTACTGGGAGATGAAGAAGCTTGCACAGGATAGAGTAGCATGGAGAGCTGCATCAAACCAGTCTCAGGACTGAAGCCCACAACAACAACAATTCAAAATTTAGCGGATTCCTTTTACTAGTCATATGGATGTCTTCACACTTTTCATTCTTTAAAGTCAAACGCCACACCGGGCAAGTAGGAGCAGTGGTCAGCACACTGGACTCGCTATCGGGAGGACGACAGTTCAGACCCGCGTCCGGCCATCCTGATTTAGGTTTTTCGTGATTTCCCTTAATCGCTTCAGGCAAGTGCATGCATGGTACCTCTAACAGGGCATGGCCGACTTCTTTCCCCATCCTTTCTTCATCCGATGGGAGCGATGACCTCGCTGTCTGGTCCCCTCCCCCCAAAATCAACCAACCAACCAACGAAATACCACTTTCTGCACCATACTGATATTTTGTATAAACCATTTTGATCATCTGATGACTTTAGAAGACTGTAAATGCCAGCATTGTCTGCAAACAATCTAAGAAGGCTGCTGAGATTGTGGCCTAAATCGCTTATGTAAATAAGGAACGTTATTGGAGACCTATAACACTTCCCTGGGGAACGCCTGATATTATTTCCGTTTTACTCGGTGGCTTCAGTTTTGACGAAATCGGACCTTTCTGACAGGAAATCACGAATCCAGTTCCCAACTGAGACGATACTCCATTGGAAACTGATCTGATTAGAAGTCGCTTGTGTGGAACCCTGTGAAAGTTGCACTCAAAACAAGATCATTCAACAAAGTACCAACACAACTCGGATGTAAAGAAATATCAAAAAATTATCATCAGTGACTGATAGTGTGAAGATTAATTTAATGTATTCCTTAAAATGATATATGTCAAGAGGGATAGAAGGTGTTAGTCAAATGATCAGTGGTGTTTTAGCCCAACAGTCTTTAATGAATACCACTTGTGGAATGCGTAGTGACGCTGTTCAATAATTACGTTTATTTCAGTCCAAACAATAAAAGAAGAAATAAGTACCTCAATGAAATTGTAGCTGGAGGCTGCTTTTTGTAAATTTAGAGGAAAACCAGTAGGTAGATACACAAGCAATTTAATTCCTTAATAGTCTTGGAGCGTTTGTAACGCAACAAACAACCAATATGTGTGGAGGTAAATTTTAAGCAAATGTGACAAAATAGGCTATTTATCTCATACAGAATTACAATGAGCCAGGAAGAAAGATCTTCGTATAACCCAGGAGGGTGGTAATAACGATGAGTTGCTCCAAATCGCTTTGCTTCTTTGGCACCTGATAAAGATTAATACAGGAGACAATCACAGACACCAGTAGGTGTCCTACAGGCGGGGCCATAATGGTTCAAGAGATCTTTCTCGAACTTAGGGGCCTGTTGATGGTACGAGTACACAAACGCATCCATATGAGGCACAGCTTTGTTGTTGTTGTGGTCCTCAGTCCTGAGACGGGTTTGATGCAGCTCACCATGCTACTTTATCCTGTGCAAGCTTCTCCATCTCCAAGTAACTACGGCGACCTACATCCTTCTCAATCTGCTTAGTGTATTCATCTCTTGGTCTCCCTCTACGATTTGTACCCTCCACGCTGCCATCCAATACTAAATTGGTGATCACATGATGCCTCAGAACATGTCCTACCAACCGATCCACTCTTCTAGTCAAGCTGTGGCACAAATTTCTCCCCAATTCTTTTACCACCTCATTAGTTACATGATCTACTCATCTAAACTTTAACGTTCTTCTGTAGCACCACATAATCGAAAGCTTCTATTCTCTTCTTGTCTAAACAATCCATCGTCCATGTTTCACATTTATACATGGCCACATCCCATAAAAATACCTTCAGAAAAGACTTCCTGACACTTAAATCTACACTCGATGTTAAGAAATTTCTCTTCTCCAGAAACGCTTTTCTTGCCATAGCCAGTCCACATTTTATATCCTCTCTGCTTCGGCCACCATCAGTTATTTTGCTCCCCAAATAGCAAAACCCATCTACTGCTTTAACTGACTCACTTCATAATCTAATTCCCTCAGCATCACCTATTTTAATTCCATTACATTCTATTATTCTCGTTTTGCTTTTTTTCATGTTCATGTTATATTCTGCTTTCAAGACACTGTCCATTTCGTTCAACTGCTCTTCCAGGTCCTTTGCTGTCTCTGCCAAAATTACAATGAATATTATTGGCAAACTTCAAAGTTTTTATTTCTTCTCCATGGATTTTAATTCCTACACCGAATTTATCTTTTGTTTCCTTTACTTCTTGTTGAGTATACAGACTGAATAACACCGGGGATAGGCTGCAACCCTTCCTCACTCCTTTCTCAACAACTGCTTCCCGTTCATGCCTCTTGACCATTATCACTGCCATAGCATTTCGCCCCTTGCATTTGACCCCTGCCACAGTCAGAATTTGATAGAGAGTATTCCATTAAACATTGTCAAAAGCTTTCTCTGAGTCTACAAATGTTAGCTTTATAGTCAGTACATACCGCTATTTTAAGACCCACAGCAAAAACACGAATTTCTTAAGCACCCTGTGAAAAATTAATGATTCGTTTTCTGAAACGGTTTAGAGGTGTTCGGATTTTTCTGTTACTTTCAACAAATTCTCTCTTACTGTTTTTGAAAGCTTTCTGGCCTCTGGAAGTATGCTGTATTTTTATTTCTTAGTTTTGTGCCAATTATGGCACTGTCATTGAAGATTGGCACTACAATGTTGGTACAAGGTCTTTGCGTGACCCGAGAATTAACAGAGAGAGTGTGTTGTCATGTCGGACGTTGTGTGTACGCCTGGTGGGCAAAGCATTGCTTTTGTACTGTTAGTCGTGGCACACACTGGCTGGCGAAGACTGTGAACTGGGACGCGACCAGTAAAGTTAAAATTTGAACACTTGCCCCATATGGTGTCTGTTTACAGCTTGTGAAGGTTGTTGCAAGTGGCATGAAATTCTGTGCTGCTCCGTATGGAATCCAGGCCACAGTTGCCTTCCAGGAATCCTTGGAACAGTTCACAGTCTTGTGTGAATGTATGGGTAAGGAAGGTGAGCTGACAGACTGACATATATATAGCAGTGGTACTAAGGCCGTCTGGCTCTCCAGACATGGTAACAGAAAAAGGGAAGTTGCAGTGGGCCAGCTAAGTTACCTGCTCGTTTCGTAATTGTTCTATGTTAAGGTTATTTGCAATGGGTTAATCAAATACTTGGTTTGAAATATGACTTATTTTGAGTGTTATCTTAGCTGAGACAGGAAATACTGATGTTAACTGACAGTAGATTAAATGGTTAAACCAAATGTTGTTATGAGTGATGAAGTATTGTTTAGACAAAAGAAAGTTTTCGGTTGTCAGTTGACCTGAGCCAGCTAGTGGTTGGTGTTAGTTAGCAATACAACCTTCAAATTTAATTTGGCCATCTTAATAGAAGCTGTTAGAATAGTTTTGATTGAGCATTCAGTTTTAAAAATTGTAAATATTTCGTTACGGTAACTGATTTTGTTTTAGTCAATGAGGGATTGCTTTAATTGTACAACAGACTATTATGGTCGGCTGTTTTGGAAAGTCAGCGAGGAGAAGGCGTTAGTTAATGATGCAGTTGTAGTTTATTGATGATGATCTTTATACTAAAAGATGATTTTCCTTCAGGGTTTCAACTTTGAAGGTTTTTAAATTCGTTATGATTATGTGGCCGCGCGGGATTAACTGGCCTGTCTCAGGCGCTGCAGTCATGGACTGTGCAGCTGGTCCTGGCGGAGGTTCGAGTCCTCCCTCGGACATAGGTGTGTGTGTTTGTCCTTAGGATAATTTAGATTAAGTAGTGTGTAAATTTAGGGACTGATGACCTTAGCAGTTAAGTCCCATAAGATTTCACACACATTTGAACTTTTTTTTATTATAAGTGATTATTAAATTAAATTATAACGATCAAAATAATTTGGTGAAACTTCTGTCGTATGTTTGTGGCCCCAATCAACCTGCAAGAGCAACGAAAAGGTTCAGTAGCACCACAATTTGACAAATGTGAACCATTTATTGTTTGACTTAATACAGTTTCCTATAAAGCTCACAAAACTTGAAAAATAGTTTGAGCTCATTTTTATCTTAAGTAATAGGAGAGTTCCTGATAGCTTCTATCCTGGTTAGTGGTTTTATCCTCTTAATAGTAACATAGCAATCAGAGCTCACATGGATATACTGTGTGTTCGTTTTACGTACGTGCTGTTCCAGAGCGGAACTGTAGAGAAGTAGCTTAAAGGTGGTTCGATAAACCCTCTACCAGGCACATAATTATGAATTGCAGAGTAATGACGTAGATGTAGATGAGTGTGTTGACGTCCTTGAAAAATTGAGTGACGTCATACAGGCACAACATACAATACCTTGGTTTTATGCATCATAGAACGTTATGCTGATGTTGCTACCATGTTCTCAAAATACTCTTCAATCTGAATAGGGTTTGGCAGTACTAGTAACGCCCAAGTAAATGTGATTTTTGGTTCGGTGCCCAGGCACTGCCATTGGTACAGTAACCACAAGAGCCCCATCATCTGGTATTTTTATTGTTCCTTTGCCAATGTGTAAGACAAATAATTCTTCCGTTAGTGACTTGATGTAATGCAGTACTTGGTGCAGCCCTTTGTACACTTATGAGTCAGTCCTACTAGAAAATTGGCAGTGCATAATAGGAGTTGCTGGTAGTTGTCCATCTGGTGAAATGGACCTTGTATTTCCTGCGGTGTCTATGCAGGGGGTGACAGCCCTAGCCGAGGAGCCCATAAATCCATTTATCTGTTTAAATATTTCAAGATCTGATACGAAGCCCTATGATGAATCCTACATTGCATTACCAGTTGCACAGCTCAGTCGTCTGTTTCTTACGCAGGAAATGAACACTTACTTCAAAGATTCTGCAAGACAGTCAGCAACAAAAAAAATTCAAAAATATTTCAAACAATTATTATGTGTTTCATTAAGAAAATTACTGGAATTGAAAACCAACAAATACAGAAGACCTGTACGTTCTCATGTGAAATACAAATTCAAAATTATAAATTTATCATTCACATGTATAAATAAAAGACAGATAAAACTCGCTCCTGTTCAACAAGAAATTAGTGTACTGTATAAAAAAGCATCACATTACTTTTCAAGCAGACAAGAGACCATATAATTAAACAAATAGTCCTACATTGTAACTAACAATATTATGAAAAGTATAGATGCTACTCACCATATTGCAGAGATGCTGAGTCACAGAGAGCTTTAGATTAACAAGGCCTTTGTCGAAAATAGACAAAACTTACACACACACAGACACACACACAGACACACACACACACACCCACACACACACACACAGGGAAAGAGAGAGAGAGAGAGAGACAGAGAGAGAGAGAGAGAGAGAGGGAAATGGAACTTATACACGCATGACCACAGTCTCCGGCAGTTGATGCCAGACTGTACCGTAAACAAATACATACCAGTATAATATAGTTGACCTGTATCTGATATAGAGGTTTTGTAATAATTTTGTCCTATTATTATCAATTAATGTTATTTTGAAATTATATTGATTCTACATGGATGATGAAGTAAGATGTTGACACTGAAGAACATACATATTCAGGATATACATGTTCCATTCAATAAGTAGAAAATTCAGAGCCTAAACAGGGGTCTGACAAGGAGCTTACGTATCACAAAAGTTATTTAGAGCACTCCAAGAGAAATCTATCTATCTCAGCATTGGGAAATTCAGGAAGAAATTGCATTACTGGAACGTAACTCAAACAACTTCACTTCGTCTTTACTGTAGACAAACTTCAGCAACAAATTAAAAACTTTAAATGAACATCTTCATACTAGTTACAACCAGATCAAAATAATGTGCGATCAACACAACAAGAAGAAAACCATACAAACTTGCAATAAAATCACAGAACAAGTTTATCAGCTTTTGTACTTTGAGGAATGACATGATGCACGGAAAAAGAAATAAATGGTGGGAGATAATCGACTGGGAATGCTTTTAATAAATGAAACAAAATCGAAAGCTAACAAAATAATGTGTCTGAAAAAGTAAGGCTACACACTGAGCTGCCATTTCTGACTTACAGTAATGTGACACGGACTTTTCATCTCTGAACTGCTCATGAACTAAGGGAAGTTGAAGAAACAGTGTGGAGAAGCCTCTCAAATATTTGCAGCAAGGAGAGACAGGAAAACAAACATAAAGGTCTTGGAAAAAACTGAGTTCTGAATAACTAATTATGATAGTGAAAATGAAACAGTGATAGAGAAGACATGCCATAAAATGGGATGAACAGAAACAATTTGATGAAGAGAAACGAAACTTCCAAAAGAGTTCCATGCTATAGTGACAGAAGACAAATGGGAATATCAATGAATGTTTTGTGTGTTTAAGTTGGTAATGAAGTAATATAATATGAAAATGGATTTCAAAGTTAGCAACACTGACAATAAATGTTTTGTTCACTCTATGACAAACAACGGACATGGTGTGAAATTTGCTTACTTGAAACTTTATTTATAATTGCCAATAAAATTGTGTTTTTTTAGCTAAACTACACGACAAGCAAGTTTGCTGCCACATGTCACTAACTAAAAGTTCACTATTTACGTATAAGTTAAAGTAACTTGCATTTTTGGTAATTTGAAATGAGGTGTAGTGCTTCGGAATTTGGGGGATGGGGGGGGGATGCAGGTGAATGGAAACAGTAATCGTCAGCCTTTCTCCTTTGTTCATAAGAAGACCAAGAATTGGGTGGAAACGAAGAACCACATGCCACTGTCCTCAGCCCAAGAGCTTATGCTGTGACTGAAGTATGTGAAAGTAAAATCGTTATTTACAGGCCACAGGTTATGTTTCTGTTGCTTTCTGAAAACACAAGGAAGATTAAACATGTTTATTTCAAGAGCAAATGACTCACTTTTTAGTCATGGAGTTATTGTTTGAAAGCTGCTCGTTACTTCTTATAATACAACTTGTAGCTTCAAAGTCATCAATCTCTAACATGATGTCAGTGACTTCATGTATTAACAAACAAATCAAGTTTGTTGTTGTTGTGGTCTTCAGTCCTGAGACTGGTTTGATGCAGCTCTCCATGCTACACTATCCTGCGCAAGCTTCTTCATCTCCCAGTACCTACTGCAGCCTACATCCTTCTGAATCTGCTTAGTGTATTCATCTCTTGGTCTCCCTTTACGATTTCTACCCTCCACTCCAGTACTAAATTGGTGAGCCCTTCATGCCTTAGAACACGTCCTACCAACCGATCCCTTCTTCTAGTCAAGTTGTGCCACAAACTCCTCTTCTCCCCAATACTATTCAATACCTCATCATTAGTTATGTGATCTACCCATCTAATCTTCAGCATTCTTCTGTAGCACCTCAATTCGAAAGCTTCTATTCTCTTCTTGTCTAAACTATTTATCGTCCAAAATTTCACTTCCATACATGGCTACACTCCATACAAATACTTTCCGAAACGACTTCATGACACTTAAATCTATACTCGATGTTAACAAATTTCTCTTCTTCAGAAACACTTTCCTTGCCATTGGCAGTCTATATTTTATATCCCCTCTACTTCGACCATGATCAGTTATTTTGCTCCCCAAATAGCAAAACTCATTTACTACTTTAAGCATCTCATTTCCTAGTCTAATTCCAGCAGCATCACCCGATTTAGTTCGACTACATTCCATTATCCTCGTTTTGCTTTTGTTAATGTTCATCTTATATCGTCCTTCTAAGAGCCTGTCCATTCCGTTCAACTGCTCTTCCAGGTCCTTTGCTGTGTCTGACAGAATTACAATATCATTGGGGAACCTCAAAGATTTTATTTCTTCTCCATTGATTTTAATACCTACTCATAATTTTTCTTTTGTTTCCTTTACTGCTTGCTCAATATACAGATTGAATAACATCGGGGATAAGCTACAACGCTGTCTGACTCCCTTCCCAACCACTACTTCCCTTTCATGCCCCTCGACTCTTATAACTGCCACCTGTACTCTGTACAAACTGTAAATAGCCTTTCGCTACCTGTATTTTACCCCTGCCACCTTCAGAATTTGAATGAGAGTGTTCCGGTCAACATTGTCAAAAGCTTTCTCTAAGTCTACAAATGCTAGAAACGTAGGTTTCCCTTTCCTTAATCTTTCTTCTAAATTAAGTCGTAGGGTCAGTATTGCCTCACGTGTTCCAAAAGTTCTATTGAATCCAAACTGATCTTCCCCAAGGTCGGCTTCTACCAGTTTTTCCATTCGTCTATAAAGAATTCGCGTTAGTATATTGTAGCTGTGAATTATTAAACTGATAGTTCGGTAATTTTCACATCTGTCAACACCTGCTTTCTTTGGGATTGGAATTATTACATTCTTCTTGAAGTCTGAGGGAATTTCGCCTGTCTCATACATCTTGCTCACCAGATGGTAGAGTTTTGTCAGGACTGGCTCTCCCAAGGCTGTCAGTAGTTCTAACGGAATGTTGTCTCCCAGGTTCTTGTTTCGACTTAGGTCTTTCAGTGCTCTGTCAAACTCTTCACGCAGTATCATATCTCCCATTTCATCTTCATCTACCTCCTCTTCCATTTCCATAACATTGTCCTCAAAAACATCGCCCCTGTATAGACCGTCTATATACTCCTTCCTCCTTTCTGCTTTCCCTTCTTTGCTTAGAACTGGGTTTCCATCTGAGCTCTTGATATTCATGCAAGTGGTTCTCTTTTCTCCAAAGGTCTCTCTAATTTCCTTGCAGGCAGTATCTATCTTACCCCTAGTGAGATAAGCCTCAATATCCTTACATTTGTCCTCTAGCCATCCCTGCATAGCCATTTTTCACTTCCTGTCGATCTCATTTTTGAGATGTTTGTATTCCTTTTTGTCTGCTTCACTTACTACATTTTTGTATTTTCTCCTGTCATCAATTAAATTCAGTATCTCTTCTGTTACCCAAGGATTTCTACTAGCCCTCGTCTTTTTACCTACTTGATCCTCTGCTGCCTCCACTATTTCATTCCTCAAAGCAACCCATTCTTCTTCTACTGTATTTCTTTCCCCCATTCCTGTCAAGTGCTCCCTTATGCTCTCCCTGGAACTGTGTACAACCTCTGGTTCTTTCCGTTTAACCAGGTCCCATCTCCTTAAATTCCCGCCTTTATGCAGTTTCTTCAGTTTTAATCTACAGTTCATAACCAAATAACCAATAGATTGTGGACAGAGTCCCCATCTGCCCCTGGAAATGTCTTACAATTTGAAATCTGGTTCCTAAATCTCTGTCTTAGCATTATATAATCTATCTGAAACCTTTTAGTATCTCCAGGGTTCTTCCGTGTATACAACCTTCTTTCATGATTCTTGAACCAAGTGTTAACCATGGTTAAGGTAACACATAGTTCTTAAACATGATGTCAGCGACTTCGTGTATTAATAAACAAATCAAGGTTATATATTTAATATTACAGTAAAGTAAGCCGTGCGGGATTAGCCGAGCGGTCTCAGGCGCTGCAGTCATAGACTGTGCTGCTGGTCTCGGCGGAGGTTCGAGTCCTCCCTCAGGAATGGGTGTGTGTGTTTACCCTTAGGATAATTTAGGTTAAGTAGTGTGTAATCTTAGAGACTGATGACCTTAGCAGTTTGGTCCCATAAAATTTCACACTCATTTGAACAGTAAAGTAAGCAGAGATATTACAATTTTTCTTTCGAAAATGTAATAAAAATACAATTCATTGGATATTTTTAATTCTTGGATTAACTAAGGCTTTTTTGAACCAGATAAGTTCGGATCCTTATTGTTCGAGATCCCAAACAGATTTTGTCATGACCTGTTCACACAAAAAATGAGATAAGTTGTTTATACTTACACCTGTCTGTGGTGTGAACAGCAAGTTTTCAATTTTTTAACGTTATGAAAGCACGAGGTAGGTCTGAAGTCTAATAATATGTTTAATGTCAGGCACGAAACCTATAATTCCATATAATTTTGATTTTAGTATTTTGTTTTGAAATTATCATTTTTTTTAAGTTGAAAATTGCTTTTGTCCACCCCATTTTGCTGTACAGATGGGAGTTGCAGCAAGTTTTTCCTGTGTACAAAGCTGTACAAGAAGAAGGTTAGATGGAAGGTGGGCTGACAACTACAGGAAACATATAAGGTCAATGTTGATGTGAATAGCTGAGGACTGTAACTAACAGAAAATCATATAGGCAGCTTATATCCAGCCATGGACGTCAAATTGCTGCTGTTGGTCATAATGATGTTGATGCAGTTTAAGAACTATTTTCATATGCCTGTTCATCAATATAAACTAAATCAAGCCTCATCATTTCTTCAAATAATATGATTCTATAAATACACAACTTTTTATGTCAAAAAATTCATTTTCAGGCTCACCTTGTATTGCACCTGATATAAGACGGGCTCCCCTTCTCCATGTACGTCTCTCAATGGTATTCTTATCTTCAATGAATTGTAAGTCACTTCCACAATATGTGGCACATACTTTAATACTTTATAGGCTGGAAACAAAAAATACAATAACAAATTAATCAGAAGCTTCGAATTGGGTTAAGAGTGAATGACTATTTTTAATCCAAGTGAAGTAGGGCATTGACTCTTACAGGCCAGTTTATGACTCATTAAAAATATCATTCTGGGTGATTTTAGACAAGAGACTTATTTTGAAATATCAGATATTCTCAGTTTCAAATACCTTTTACGAACTTATGATCTTTAAAAGGATCACCAAAATCTGAACGTGCGCCTTCATTTTCGTTTTTGTTAATTATTTACTACAAAGGGTATTTGGTGATAATAGAGGAATAGAAAGTTACATAATGGCTACAATAGTAACAGGGGTGTGAGAGATGCCAGTGACATACTATTGTCCTGTACACGTTTCTGAACATAATGATATGCAGTCTATTAAGGTCATGGGAAGCATAAATTGGCGCAGAAGAACTTGTAAAATAAACAGCTGAAATATTGCAGTTGATTGATGCGAAACACATCTAACTCCAAATTTTGATTCGGCTGCGTTATTTGATTTTAATCGAGAAGAGCATCAGAATTCTAGGACAGAAGCATCAGCAGTGTTCGACTCATGCCGTACAACGTGGCAATGCTTGGCTGAGGCAGATGCAAGCCTAAGAAATCGGCAGAAGTCAGGTCCCAGAGAGGGGCGAAAGAAAGGCGTCTCCAATGTTCTGGAAGCTGGGTCTGGGAATACTTCTGTCGAAACTAAAAATTAAGATGTAGTTTGGAGGGAAGACAGCCCTTGGCAGCAGCAGGTCCCTGTGCTGTGGGGTGGGGAAAAGATATCGTCCTTCCACAAAAAAAAAAAAAAATACAATAACATGTGTTACACATATTGAAACATACTGACATATATTGATTCTAAAATTATCATAAGAAGGCCTCCGAGTGAATGTAAGTGCTTGTTGCTATTATGACTCATACAAGGAGTTTTATTATAAATGCTAGGAAAGGTGTTGTATCTTACGTCACACGTTAAAAAAAAGTTACAAAATAGAGTATTGTCTGCTCGTTGGAAAGAGAATGTAATGGGTGTTGGCTGAGGTCAGGCATGTACCTGATGGCAACTGAACCTCAGTGGTACACTAAGCTTATGATGCAAAGTATAACCATGCACAGTCGTGTGGAAAGTGACTGATTCATGCTCAAAAGTTATATTATTAACTGTGAGAATAACTACAGATATTGACGTATTTAGATCGTATCACCAACGCTTATGTCGTGTTACTACATCATGTATCACATCGTTACTCGTAAGTAGGGCTACACACATTAGGTTACTGTGTGTGTACTTAGTTTTGTGGTAGATAGTCACTCATGACTTTCTGTGAGGCGTGGTTCTAAGTGCTATCAGCGCTACCACACTATAGGGTGGGGCAAACAAAAGTGACCCGTACAAGTTGGAAGTGAATGTACGCATATAACGACACCATGTGAGGTGCACCCTATGTGTACACCTGCCACATGATCGACACCAGTTCAGAGCATAGTGTGGGCTGTGTCAGTGTGAGTGGAGTAGTGCAAAGGGGATGATGGTACTCACAGTGGAGCAGTTGGTGTTCATTGTGAAAAGTTATGTGACAGCAAAGTAGTGGAAAAGGTGTGGTCAGTTGTTCGTTGACAAATTTAATGGTGTCAAAGAGCCTGCAATGAGTGTCATGCAACGCTTATTCCGAAAACGGCCTCAGAAATGGTTCCGAAAAAAAAATCAAAATACATTCTGAAACGTGTCACACATCATAAAATGTGGCTGTGGTCCTCCAGAAAATGTTTCAGAATCCTACCAAATCAGCCCAACACCGGTCGCAGGAGACCCACTCATCAAATTGATCATGTGGTCGGATAACCCACCGGGACATCCTCCACATGCATCCCTAGCAAGTGTGCGTTGTTCATGCATTAAAACCGGCAGAGGCTCCACAGCGCCTCCAGTTTTGCGAGTGATTTTACTGTGATAACAGGGAGTGACTTGGACATGGATCTGTTATTTATGTCTGATGAAGCCTGGTTTCATCTGAGTGGTTATGTCAGCTGACACAATCACGGGTTCTCGGCAGCTGAGAAACTGCATGATGTCCACAAAACACCACTGCATGAACAGAAATATGGGGTTGGGTGTGCAGTGTCTGCACACCGCTTTGTTGGACCCATCTTGTCTCATCAACATTTTTAAACCATTTGTGGCAGCGTTAAGGGAGGAGAAAAGACCTACAGCTGCTTCCGACCGGGTCAAGTAACTGCCCATATATCTGGCCGAACCTTTGAGCACTTTGAAACTACACGCCTGACATAACTGTTAGCAGAGTTCAGTTGAGTCGCTGTTATAGTTGGTCACCTGATCAGCCAGTATTCGATTACTTTGTGTGAGAAAGCAACAAGCCTAAGATGTATCACAACTACCCTCATGGTTTTCAAGAACTGCAGCACAATGTTTCTGATGAGACTGCAGCATTTCCAGCAGTCCAGCTTCCGCCTCCAGCAACTTGGCGATCAGGGCCAAAAAGTGCCAAGAGACGAATGGTGGTCACTTTTAATATCTGCCATAGTCAGGTCAGTTCTGCATTTCCTTTGCTGTGTTTCTCTGTACCCTGAAATATTGTTCTCCAGTACACTTTTGTTTATCCCACTCCGTATAAACTCCTATGTATCAGCATTACTTTCTGTTTGACATCCTATGGCGGTTGCTCGTTCGTCAAAAAATTCGGAAAAAATTACTTTCTGTGGATGGCTTCCGTGAAGACTCCCAGAATTCTAGTGCGCTGTACTTCCAGCTTTCATTTGAAACTGATGTTGATAGAAGCCAATTTCGTTGGAAGATATGGAGCTTCAACAGTACAGGGTAGGTGGGGAGAAATGTACGCACTGTCAAATCTCGGTTACCAACGTCTAGGTTGAAGCATTACTAGTTCTGCAGTGCTGTAAGGCGAAGAAGCTCAATGTCTGAGCGAGAATCAACAAATGCTTGTCGAAAGGTAAGATATGCTCTGTGTTTCACATTGTCACTGTAATTTTTACACAACTTTGTTTGTGATTTTTGCATGCTGATTGAATTTGTTTCACCTTGTTAATGTGTACTAAGACCTTATGAAGTTACTATTCACTAAATCATATAAAATTAATTGTTGGTAAGGCGGGTACCAGGTTGGGATTCATTGGGAGAGTCCTTAGAAAATGTAGTCCATCAACAATGGAGGTGGCTTACAAAACACTCGTTCGACCTATACTTAAGTATTGCTCACCAGTGTGGGATCCCTACCAGATCGGGTTGACGGAGGAGATAGAGAAGATCCAAAGAAGAGCGGCGCGTTTCGTCACAGGGTTATTTGGTAACCGTGATAGCGTTACGGAGATGTTTAGCAAACTCAAGTGGCAGACTCTGCAAGAGAGGCGCACTGCATCGCGGTGTAGCTTGCTCTCCAGGTTTCGAGAGGGTGCGTTTCTGTATAAGGTGTCGAATATATTGCTTCCCCCTACTTATACCTCCCGAGGAGATCACGAATGTAAAATTAGAGAGATTCGAGCGCGCACGGAGGCTTTCAGACAGTCACTCTTCCCGCGAACCATGTGCGACTGGAACAGGAAAAGGAGTTAATGACAGTGGCACGTAAAGTGCCCTCCGCCACACACCGTTGGGTGGCTTGCGGAGTATAAATGTAGATGTAGAAATACGGGGGGACGGGGGGGGGGATTAGCTCAGTTTGCAGAAATTAAACATATGGTAAATCAAAGTCTGGGGCAAGTGTACACGGCTCTCAAGCACCTACTGTCCTCACCACACGCCTCTACTTCATAGACTCCTTCAGATCTACCAGTGAGTCCTCAATTTGGAACATCATTTTCTTCAAGTAGTGACACAAAACCGTCAGATATCATACCTATTACTCAGATCGAAAAAGCAAGGAACCGATCTGGGAATGGTTTGAAATCAACTCTACTAGCATTTTTCGACAGAACCTGAAATAGATGATAGTCATGTCCACAGTGAACACGCATATACACTCCTGGAAATGGAAAAAAGAACACATTGACACCGGTGTGTCAGACCCACCATACTTGCTCCGGACACTGCGAGAGGGCTGTACAAGCAATGATCACACGCACGGCACAGTGGACACCCAGGACCCGCGGTGTTGGCCGTCGAATGGCGCTAGCTGCGCAGCATTTGTGCACCGCCGCCGTCAGTGTCAGCCAGTTTGCCGTGGCATACGGAGCTCCATCGCAGTCTTTAACACTGGTAGCATGCCGCGACAGTGTGGACGTGAACCGTATGTGCAGTTGACGGACTTCAAGCGAGGGCGTATAGTGGGCATGCGGTTGGCCGGGTGGACGTACCGCCGAATTGCTCAACACGTGGGGCGTGAGGTCTCCACAGTACATCGATGTTGTCGCCAGTGGTCGGCGGAAGGTGCACGTGCCCGTCGACCTGGGACCGGACCGCAGCGACGCACGGATGCACGCCAAGACCGTAGGATCCTACGCAGTGCCGTAGGGGACCGCACCGCCACTTCCCAGCAAATTAGGGACACTGTTGCTCCTGGGGTATCGGCGAGGACCATTCGCAACCGTCTCCATGAAGCTGGGCTACGGTCCCGCACACCGTTAGGAGCCGGCCGCGGTGGTCTAGCGGTTCTGGCGCTGCAGTCCGGAACCGCGGGACTGCTACGGTCGCAGGTTCGAATCCTGCCTCGGGCATGGGTGTGTGTGATGTCCTTAGGTTAGTTAGGTTTAAGTAGTTCTAAGTTCTAGGGGACTTATGACCTAAGATGTTGAGTCCCATAGTGCTCAGAGCCATTTTGAACACCGTTAGGCCGTCTTCCGCTCACGCCCCTACATCGTGCAGCCCGCCTCCAGTGGTGTCGCGACAGGCGTGAATGGAGGGACGAATGGAGACGTGTCGTCTTCAGCGATGAGAGTCGCTTCTGCCTTGGTGCCAATGATGGTCGTGTGCGTGTTTGGCGCCGTGCAGGTGAGCGCCACAATCAGGACTGCATACGACCGAGGCACACAGGGCCAACACCCGGCATCATGGTGTGGGGAGCGATCTCCTACACTGGCCGTACACCACTGGTGATCGTCGAGGGGACACTGAATAGTGCACGGTACATCCAAACCGTCATCGAACCCTTCGTTCTACCATTCCTAGACCGGCAAGGGAACTTGCTGTTCCAAGAGGACAATGCACGTCCGCATGTATCCCGTGCCACCCAACGTGCTCTAGAAGGTGTAAGTCAACTACCCCGGCCAGCAAGATCTCCGGATCTGTCCCCCATTGAGCATGTTTGGGACTGGATGAAGCGTCGTCTCACGCGGTCTGCACGTCCAGCAAGAACGCTGGTCCAACTGAGGTGCCAGGTGGAAATGGCATGGCAAGCCGTTCCACAGGACTACATCCAGCATCTCTACGATCGTCTCCATGGGAGAATAGCAGCCTGCATTGCTGCGAAAGGTGGATATACACTGTACTAGTGCCGACATTGTGCATGCTCTGTTGCCTGTGTCTATGTGCCTGTGGTTCTGTCAGTGTGATCATGTGATGTATCTGACCCCAGGAATGTGTCAATAAAGTTTCCCCTTCCTGGGACAATGAATTCACGGTGTTCTTATTTCAATTTCCAGGAGTGTACAAAAAGGTGATTTTCTTGTTTCCAAAGTATTTGGGAAAGACTCCTTCATACAGACTTTATGTGACCAAAATCACAGAGGTCAATAATCAAGCGCATTTTGAAGTTTCTTCCTTCTTGTTAAGGATCCCTATAACATTTAATTTTATCGAGAGATCGGAAGAAGTCTTTTCTCATAAGGATCGTGGAGAAACTTTCGCAAGTACCGCAGTCTAGCTCAAGTAGATTCAGAGATGCAGTTGGATGTCAAGAGGATCGGAGTAGTTATAGTGCATTATTATACTGTTGATATTGTTCAACGATGTCTACCATTTATTCACGTTTTTCTACTAAATATTTATATCTGAGCTCATGTATTACTTGATATTTACACGTATATGTTGGTATTTGAATGTTTATTATGTGATAAAACGTCGTGACTTTCGAAACGATGTTCTAACGTCAATTCTCCCAAATTAAACATTATTTCAGGACTTTTTTTCCTCAAGGTGTCAAGAGTACTCACATACGTACACTTAAGTCTCTCGATGGGGCAAGTTGGTGTAGCCTTGGAAACTTCTGATTTATGGACAAAGCAAGAAATATAAAACGTCTTTGAGAGACGCATTTAGAAGACCAATACATGCTTTGAGTATAACAAAATTTAGTGTCTTTGGCTTAATTCAGGCACTTCCCGCAAAATGTGGCTATACTTACCGCCACCTAATCTTGCCTGTTTTTATCAGACTCGTTTGTTACTTATTTTATGGATGTGTGAGTGTGTCTGTATGAATTCCTAAGGCACCAAACTGCACAGGTCATCGGTCCCTAGACTTACACGGTGCTGAAACTAACTTACCCTAACTCATGGCCACGCGTGGTTGCCGTGCGGTCTTAGGTACCTTGTCACGGTTAGCGCGGCTTCCCCCATCGGAGGTTCGAGTCCTCCCTCGGTAATGGGAGTGTGTGTTGTTCTTAGCGTAAGTTTGTTTAAGTTAGGTTACATAGTGCGTAATCCATGGGACAGATGATCTCAGCAACTTGTTCCCATAGTCCTCAAAACAAATTTGCAATTTCCTAACTTATGCAAAGAACAACACACACATCCATGCCTAAGGGAGGACTCGATCCTCGTACCTCCGGTGGGAGGGTTCTCGCAATCCGTGACATGGTGTCTCTAACCGCGAGGCCACTTCGCGCGGATTATTTTATGGACAACGAACGTCTTCCCAGGCTCGTGACGGATTTCAAAGGTTGTGCGTGTGCTAACAGTTTGGTACAGAGTCAGAACCTGTTGCATGACAGATGCGGAAACTGAGTTTGGGCACGCTACATCGTTGCTGATGTGAGTCTAATAACATTAATCAACAGGTGTGCCCACTATTGCGCCTGACGATGTGTGCCTGTAACACCACCACACCGCTCACACAGCTGGACACAGTTCTTTTCCACAAGCACGCTGCTTGTTTTCTCCTTTACACGTGTCTCGCTGAAATAGATGCGCAAATATTCACTGAAGGTGAAAAAGGTTAGAAATACACCTGAAATGAGTGCTGAAAATACAAGCCACGACCGTGACTTGATCCTCACCTACCAACTTTTTGCGAATTATCTCCTTACAAACAGACTACCCGCACATTCGACATAGAGTGGGCCATATTCGTAGACACACTCAATACTCCGATTTAAGCGCTTAAATCTTACAAGGGGTGGGCGAAAATATGTCGTTGCATGAAAGCACAACGCACTACCGCACCAGGTAAGTTATAGAATAACCGTTGTCATTCAAAACAGCTTCCAGGCGTCATGGAATGGGTAAGTAAATGTCCCGGCCGGTATTCGAGGGAATCTTACACCATTCTCCGTGCAAAATAATGGCAAGTTCTGGTATATTGCGTGTCTATGGAATATCGCCTCATTTGTGAGACTGGATTCGTGATTTCCTGTCAGCAGAGTCACAGTTCATAGTAACAGACTGAAAGTCATCGAGTAAAACAGAAGTAACATCTGGTGTTCCCCAAGCAATAGGCCCTCTATTTTCCCTCATTTATATTAAGGATATAGGAGACAATGTGAGCAGCCCTCTTAGACTGTTTGCAGATGACGCTGTAATTTGCCGTCTTGTAAAGTCATCAGATGATCAAATGAAATTGCAAAATTATTTAGATAAGATATCTGAATGGTGCGAATAGTGGCAATTGATCCTGAATAAAGAAACGTGGGAACCTATTCACATGAGTACTAAAAGAAATTCGCTAAATTTCGATTACGCGATAAGTCACACAAATCTGAAGGCTGTAAACTGAACTAAATACTTAGGGATCACAATTTCAAATAACCCAAATCTGAACGATCACATACACTACTGATCATTAAAATTGCTACACCACGCGAAGACGATGGGCTACAGATGCGAAATTTAACCGACAGGAAGAAGATGCTGAGATATGCAAATGATTAGCTTTTCAGAGCATTCACACAAGGTTGGCGCCGGTGGCGACATCTACAACGTGCTAACATGGGGAAATTTTCCAACCGATTTCTCATACACAAACAGCAGTTGACCGGCGTTGCTTGATGAAACGTTGTTGTAATGCCTCGTGTAAGGAGGAGAAATGCGTTCCATCACGTTTCCGACTTTGATAAAGGTCGGATTGCAGCCTATCCCGATTGCGGTTTATCGTATTGTGACATTGCTGCTCGCGTCGGTCGAGATACAATGACTGTTAGCAGAATATGGAATCGGTTGGTTCAGGAGGGTAATACGGAAAGCCGTACTCGATCCCAACGGCCTCGTATCGCTAGAAGTCGAGATGACAGGCATCTTATCCGCATTGCTGTAACGGATCGTGCAGTCACGTCTCGATCCATGAGTCAACAGATGGGGACGTTTGCAAGACCACGATCATCTGCACGAACAGTTCGACGATGTTTGCAGCAGCATGGACTATCAGCTCGGAGACCGTGGCTGCGGTTACCGTTGACGCTGCATCACAGGCAGGAGCGCCTGCGATGGTGTACTCAACGACGAACCTAGGTGCACGAATGACAAAACGTCATTTTTTTCGGACGATTCCAGGTTCAGTTTACAGCATTATGATGGTCGCATCCGTGTTTGGCGACATCGCGGTGAACGCACATTGGTAGCGTGTATTCGTCATCCGGCACTAGTGTAACGACGTCATGGACATACAGAAAAATCCTGTAATGCTTATTCATTTATGATGCAAGATCTAACTTAAACTGACAACTGCATCGCACATTTAGTGGGAGTTTTAACAGGAAACAACCTAAGGAAAATGTAGTGAGGACGATAACTAATTATTCCGTCATTAGTAAATACAATCTCTGTTCGTGTTAAATACATTAGCTTTTTACTAGTTTCTAGAACTACTATCATGATTAAAGGAAACCATTAGCTAGACTGAAGTGTAAAACATCACAATAAAAAGTCATAGTTATGCCGTACGGAACGGTCCATTCGACAGGTGCAGAAACCGGTGTTTTGACATTTATACTTACTCTGCTTACAATACGGTGGATAGAATCCAGCGGAGCATCCAGAGCGACACATTCCAGTGTACCGATTACAGGTTTCACCATGTTTGCATTTCCCACACTTCTGCCGGCAAGATGCTCCATACATCCCCAAATCACATGCTAGAACACATATATAATTTTAAAAACAGTTATTGTTTGGATTGACGTCTGTAGGCCAGAAAACAGTTCTTCACTAAATACCAAAAATAGAAAGAAATGCGGTCATATTTTACGGCACTATAGATTAATAGCATGATATTTGTTTATGGTCAGCCAGTTCCTGCAACAGTTTCACAGTAGTTGTGAAACTATTGCCTGTATGACAGATGGCACATCGTAGGACATCAGATTGCATCTAGATTAGCACATAGCTTAAGGATGAGGGGATTCATGTGGTTTATTGCCACAGTTTGACATATTTAATTCACTCGTGAAGAAGTAACTTGCAGTGGAAAGGTAGGATGATGTGTTAAATGTATCAGGTGAGTGAGGGCATAAGGGTCATGGAGGGGCAAATAATTTTTGCAATTTGTTTTCGAAAATTTTGGAGAAGGTGAATTTATGAGGTACCACAGAGCTTCACAAAGCCAGCGACTGAATACCTGCGTGGATTGATTGGGTGGTTGGTGAACATCAGAAAACAATCAGCAGGGCTGGAGAGAGGTCACAGGTGCAGGTGTCGTGCCAGAACAACAGGCCAGTCGCCCTTCTATGGTCCACACTGACTGACGTAATTATTTTCATCGTGCCAGGCCACGAATATTGCTGACAATATCGGAGTTAATGATTTATAATTAAAAGGTAAGAAGCAGCGAATGTTTTGCTTTTGGCAGAATGTAAACAGAATATTGCGTTCAGAAACTCACTGTATTTCTCTTACTTGATGAGGGGATTCGTGTGCTAATGCGATGAACTTATTTCAGTTGAGTACAAAGCGGGTTTTCTTTTCTGTTCAGTGATGCTACACGAGGTTGGAAGAACTTTTTACTCTCATAATTAAAGCTGAGCACTCCTTGACTTTATTACATGGCCACGGCAGCAGAGTATTATTGCTGCAGGAAGCAACCAGACAATATGCTTTAGGGTCCCAGTGTGCCATTTGTAGTGGCTGTTTCAATAATCAGTGGTTTTATGACTCGTCCCTAATATGGTTGGGCAACGGCTTTGCGGCAGTGGATATACCGGTTCCCATCAGACCACAGAAGTTAAGCACTGTCGGGCCGGGCGGCACTTGGATGGTTGACCATCTGGGCCGCCACGCGCTGTTGCCATTTTTCGGGGTGCACTCAGCCTCGTGATGCCAATTGAGGAGCTATTTAACCGAATAGTAGTGGCTCCAGTCAAAGAAAACCATCATAATGATCGGGAGAGCGGTGTGCTGACCACACGCCCCTCCTATCCGCATCCTCAGCACAGGATGACACGGTGGCCTGAAGACGAAGTGAGTGCTAATATGGTAGCCTCACGTGAGCCAGTTTGGCCAAATTGATATTATTACGGAATATCAGCGCTGACAACTGATGGTTATAATTTTCTCAGTTGAACCCACTCATTCAGTCAAATAGCACAACCGGCACAAACTTGAGTAAAAGAGTGAAATGATAGGTAGGATGGATCTGGACACATCCATGAAACGTGAGTTGGGTAATGGAAGGAAGTGAATAGACAAAAACTGAGGATGGAAGTCAGAGCTTGAGTGCGGGTGTAAATGGACATAGGCTGCGGTAGCTGAGCAGGGATGAAGGGGCTAGCGCACAGCACACTAGCGCGAACAGGCGTTTTAGACCAGTATGCGTAGTGAGGACCGAAACAACGACGTCAGTTGATGCAAATAAGGTTTTCATGTAAAAAATTTAGTTTCTTTTCCATAGAACAAGCAGCTACGCTGATGTCCAAAATTAAAGCAACAAACACCTATTAGCCAATCCCATGCCTCATTCGCAGTATAATCATACATATTCCAAAATGTGATTTTCACTCTGCAGCGGAGTGTGCTTTGATATGAAACTTCCTGGCAGCTTAAAGCTGTGTGCGGGACTGAGACTCGAAGTCGGAACCTTTGCCTTTTGTGGGCAAGTGCTCTACCAACTGAGCTACCCAAGCACGACTCACGACCAATTCTGCCAGTACCTCGTCCCCAAGGGACCCGTAGAATTGAAGCTGTGAGAAAAGGTCGTGAGTTGTGGTTGGGTAGCTCAGGTGGTAGAGCACTTCCCCGCTAAAGGCAAAGGTTCTGAGTCCTCACAGCTTCAATTCTGCGGGTACCTTGGGGACGAGGTACTGGCAGAATTGAAGCTGTGAGAACGGGTCGTGAGTCACGCTTGGGTAGCTCAGTTAGTGGAGCACTTGCCCGCGAAAGGCAAAGGTCCCGAGGTCGAGTCTCGGTACGGCACACAGTTGTAATCTGCTGGGAAGTTTCATCATACAATCAACAGATGTCCATACGATCGTTTTCCACAGAAGAACTGTGTAAGCGGGCATTTCTCAAGTATTGCAGAGAAGTTACAGCAAAAATTCCTCCAAACAAATATAACACCTGTAAATAATGTTGCACTAAATACAATGATGTAACTTCCAGTCACAGAGAATGAAGTCAATAAAACTGTTCAAAAACTATAAAATAAAAAGTGCAGTAAGCTTAGATGAAGTACCAAAGTGTGTACTGAAACAATGTATAGACATTATACAAGGCCCCTTAACAAATATAATAAATGAATCCTTCACATCAGGGACATTTCCAGAGCAGTTAAAACTGGAAAGAGTTGTACCTTAGCTTAAGAAAGGTAATGTAGAAGATATAGAAAATTACTGGCCAATTTCCCTTTTGTCATCATTTTCAAAAATAATAGAAGCAATTATGAAAGACTCGTCAATTAATTAAGTGAATAAATACAATCTCTTAAGGGAATCACACTTTGGTTTCCGAATTGGCAAAAATACGGAGTCAGCCATAGTAGAATTCACAATAGTTGTACTTTTGCTCTTGATAAAGATGAGTGTGTCACAGGAATATTTTTGGATGTTTCTAAGGCGTTTGATGCTGTCGACACAAAGATTATATTAATTAAATTAGAAGCATTAGGAATAAAAGGGGTAGCTAATGACTGGTTTCGCTGATACCTAAGAGATAGGGTACAAAGAGTAGAGATAACATATACTTCTAATTGATCCAAACAATTAGTAAAACGCTTAACAGAACCAAAATATATTAATATAGGAGTTTTACAGGTAGCATATTAGGTCCAATACTGCTCCTGATATAC
This sequence comes from Schistocerca nitens, assembly GCF_023898315.1. NCBI lineage: Eukaryota > Metazoa > Arthropoda > Insecta > Orthoptera > Acrididae > Schistocerca > Schistocerca nitens. Next base: position 65,870,302 of record NC_064624.1, read on the forward strand.
ATCAATTATTTTCCCAATAGTCTTACTCTTGGTGGAAAAATTCTCTTTGCTGATGACAGAAATATTACAGCCAATGAGAAAACAAGAGAACTCCTTGCAGAGATAGCAAATGAAACTCTCAAGGAAGCTTGTGACAGGTGAATAAGCAATAAAGTGACATTGAGCATCAAGAAAACTAATGCCATGAATTTCAGTTTGAAGAGGAAAAATTACAATGTTAAATTAAATGTAGATGGCCCCTCTATAGACTGCGTAAGAAATGCAAAATTTCTAGGAATGAATATTGATTCTCAGTTGAAGTGGTGTGAACACACAAAGGTACTTGCAAACAGAATGTCATCAGCATGCTATTCCCTTAGAATCCAATCGTCAGTGTGTAACATGCAGTGTCTTTTAGTTACATATTGTTCTTAGCTATGGAATTCTTTTTTGGGGAACAAATGCAAAAAAATATGAACACAATTTTCAAACTCCTGAAAAGAGTCATAAGAATAATAACTAAAAGTACTAGTCGAGCTCATTGTAAAGATCTGTTCAAAACACTGGGGATTTTAACTGCTCCATGTGAATAGATTTACCAGTCAGTTGTAGATATTAAAAATAACATTGGTAATCATTGCACAAACAGCTCTGTCCATGACCATGCAACAAGAGATAGGCTTCATTTACAAAGAAAAAATAAACTTAAAACTCAAAACAGCATTTGTACCAAGGAATAAAACTGTACAATAACCAAAAGCGATTACAGAAACTGCAAAAATACACTTAATTAAAGAGGCAGCTAAAAAGTACCTGTTACGCAATACATTTTATACATTGAAGAATTATTTAGCTAAAACAGAATAGGGGTTTGGTAAAAAAATGTTATACAAATAAATAATAATAATAATGATTATAAAATATCCAAAATTCCACATAACACCTTCAATTTTTGTTTTCTTCCATCTTTTTTCCTTTCTAGAAATACTAACCCCCAAGCTATGTGTAGCACAATACTAATACCTCTAACTCTTTCTGAGCTCAACATCTCACTCATTATGGAGGGATGCTGACTCAGTTTTTCAGGATAGCAAATGGGAAGTTGCAGTACAGAAAATGCCCCAGAGATCACAAGTGTGTGTGTGTGTGTGTGTGTGTGTGTGTGTGTGTGTGTGTGTAGTGAGTCAAGTGTTATGAAACAATGTGTGTATAGTGTGTGCAGTGACTAAGAGTGAGATATGAGTGAACAGTGCAGCATTACATTATTTAATAAATTATTTATTAAAAGGGATTGTATACCAGGAGTAAATCTAATGATGGTCTCTAACTAGAAGTCTTTAAATATATGTGTGTACGAATTAGCTTATTTAAATTGATCTAAATTTGTAAATACTTTTACATGTCGTATATCCTTGTAAAATGAGATCTACAGATGAATAAAGCTACTACTACTACCACCAGATGTCATTTCGGTCAACAGACAACCGTGCCCACTATGACGTCAGGGGACCTATCAAATGGAGCAGTGTTTGCCGGATAGCCCCACATCCACACTCACTGTATACACAGTCACAGACCGTGCAGTATGGCACGCAGAAGACGCCTACCAGACTCTCTTCGGTGGAGGGTCGTAGGAACAATGGAAGCTGAACAGTCGCAAATCGATGTGGCCCGATGGCTTAACGTGAATCGATCTGTTGTTTCTCGGATGTGGCGACAAATTATAGAGACCGAAACTATTACCGCGACAGCCATGGCAGGGCCGACCACATCAGATAGAGAGGACCGTTATTTGGCTGTAAGGGCGCGACGGTACCGCCTCAATACTGCGCAGCAACTGGCATCTGACCTCGCAGCATCCACTGGAGGTGTTGTATCATAGGCAAGCGGTGTACTGAAGGCTTCGGCAGAGTGGCCTTTAATGTCTGAGACTTGCTGTATGTCTACCTCTCACTCATCTGGAGTCATCAAAATGCCTCCACAGTCGAACAGTGGGCCAATTGAAAGATGCGTCCAGATTTGGTCTGGAGAGTGGTTGTCGTAGGATTCGCATCTGAAGGGAATATGGAACACGATTTCGACGCCTGAACATGGTGGAAAGAGACCGATATCGAGGAAGATCTATAATGGTGTGGTCAGGGATTATGTTGATCACTCGAACACCTGTTTATGAAATTGTGTGGGTGAATCAGTAAGATTTAACTGCTGTCAGTTATTGTGATGAGGTCTTGGGAGCTCAAGAGCGAGGTGCTGTGGACCCAGATATCAACTGATGGAAGAGAATGCTCGACTTCATAGAGCACGAGTGGTTGATGTTTTCTTGGAAACAGAAGATACTGCAGGCATAGTGTGGCCTGCTCGCTCTCCCAACTTGAATTCCACGCAAGCTGTCTGGGATTCGCTAAGGAGACGGATTGCAACGAGTCAGCACCCACCAACAATTCTCCAAGCTTGCGAGCTGCTGCACATGGGCGTTTTGCCTCAACATGACAATAATGACGTTATTCACAGCACGCTCCGTCAGTGTCAGCCCTGTATTGCTGCCATAGTTGGCCACACCCTATAGTGGGAATATTAAACGGGTATCAGAATGTGTGGAAATGTGTTAGGTTACAAAAAAGTGAAGACCATCTTTGTCTACTGTTGTGCACGTTGCAGTTGTTTAGGTTTTCTATTCTGTACATTGCCGGCCGGAGTGGCCGACTGGTTCTAGGCGCTACAGTCTGGAACCGCGCGACCGTTACGGTCGCAGGTTCGAATCCTCCCTCGGACATGGATGTGTGTGATGTCCTTACGTTAGGTAGGTTTAAGTAGTTCTAAGTTCTAGGGGACTGATGACCGCAGCAGTTAAGTCTCATAGTACTCAGAGCCATTTGAGCCATTTGAACTATTGTGTACATTGTTTGTACTGTATCACCTGTCTATACTGTTTTGTGGCAAAATAAGCGCAACCTTGCAAAAATTTCTGTTTATTGATTTCATTCTGGACACAAGTGTAGTATTCTGGATTTGTAATTATTTAAGTGTCTGTTTGTCATTTTATGAGTTATAGTATGGAGTGTTCTAGCCCTTAATCGTGTTAGCAAGTTACAGAATTTCAGAATGGGAATGAAGAGACAATTAGCACCATTTAGAACAGAATTTCTGATCACGCAATGGACAACTCGTCAACACAAAATTATACATGTGCAATAATGAACAAGAAATGCAGGGATGCAGGTGAACTACCGTGAGCATCATAGTGAAGAGATCTATCGCAGCAAATACAGGTCAAGAGCCAAAGCATACGAAAACTGCACAATTGTACTTTTTCACTTACTCCAGAGATGACAGAAGGATAGGAAAAATGTCAGGTAAAATCTAAGGGATTACTTGGTACGGTAAAATAAATGCAAATTTGTTTGTCATGAAGGACTGTAGATCGGTAGGAGGAATAGGGTGATTAAGACACAGAACTGAATTTAACCTGTAGGAGTCTCTTAACTTTTGTGTAGTAGACAATGAGTGGTTTAACATGGTTGTGGACGCTTAACTGCTGAATAATTGTTTTAAGATGCATTTTTTCAGATAGTACTGAACGGAGGGCACGGCCACACTGATATACTAGGCATGTATGCTCTTGGAACTTTAACAGTAGATTCCGCCCATACTAAATGGATCTATAACAAAAAGTGCTGCTCTTCTTAGTATCTTCTGTATTTCACTATCCATCTTATACCGTACAGGTCCCACATTGATGAGCAGTATTCAAGTTTTGATTGAATGATGGATTTGTTAACCACTTACTTTGTTGATGCACTACATTTCCACAATATTTTTCCAGTGAATCTCAGTCTAACATGTGTCTTACATCTGAGTAAATTTAAGTACTGGTTCCGCTTCAAATCGCTCCGACGCGTGTTGTTATTGTGGTCTTCAGTCCAGAGACTGGTTTGATGCAGCTCTCCATGCTACCTTATCCTGTGCAACCTTCTTCATCTCCGAATAGCTGCTGTTCCCTACATATTTCTCAGTCTGCTTAATACATTCATCTCTTGGTCTCCCTCTATGATTTTTACCCTCCACACTGCCCTCCGGTACTAAATTGATGCCTCAGAACATATCGTACTAACCAATGCCTTCTTCTAGTCAAGTTGTGCCACAAATTATTCTCCCCAAGTCGAATCATTACCTCTACCCACCTAATCTTCAGCATTCCTTTGTAGCATCACATTTCGAAGGCTTCTATTCTCTTCTTGTCCTATTCATCGTCCATGTTTCACTTCCATAAATGGCTACATTCCATACAAATACTTTCAGAAAAGATTTTCTGCACTTAAATCTATACTTGATGTTAACAAATTTCTCTTCTTCTGAAACTTCTCTTTCTGTGGCCAGTCTACACTTTATATCCTCTCTGCTTCGACAGTCGTCAGTTATTTTACTCCCTAAATAGCAAAACTCATCTTCTACTTTGAGTATCTCATTTCCTACATTACATTATACTCGCTCTGCTTTTGTTGACGTTCATATTATATCCTCCTATCGAAACACTTTTCATTTCGTTCATTTCTTCTTCCAGGTCCTTTGCTATCCCTGACAAATTTACAATATCGTCGGCAAACCTCAAAGTTTTTATTTCTTCCCATGTATTTTAATTCCTGCTCGAAATTTTTCTTTTGTTTTCTTTACTGCTTGCCCAATATACAAAAAATGGCTCTGAGCACTATGGGACTCAACTGCTGTGGTTATCAGTCCCCTAGAACTTAGAACTACTTAAACCTAACTAACCTAAGGACATCACACACATCCATGCCCGAGGCAGGATTCGAACCTGCGACCGTAGCAGTCGCACGGCTCCGGACTGCGCGCCTAGAACCGAGAGACCACCGCGGCCGGCGCCCAATATACAGATTGATTTAAATCGAATATAGGCTACAATCCTGTCTGACTTCTTTCTCAACCACTGATTCCCCTTTGTGCCCTTGACCCTTATAACTGCCAGCTGGTTTCTGTACAGATTGTAAATAGCCTTTCGCTCCCTGTACTTTGCCCCTGCCACCTTCAAATTTGAAAGAAAGTATTGCAGTCAAATGCCAGAAACGTAGGTTTGCTTTCCGTAGCCTATCTTCTAAGATAAGTTGTAAGATCAGTATCGTCGTATGCGCACTCTAGATATTTTATGGAAGTAACAGCTTCCAATGGTTGTTCTGCCTAGGCATCCGCAGTACGTTACATTTGAAACTTCCTGGCATATTAAAACTGTGTGCCGGACCGAGACTCGAACTCGGGACCTTTGCCTTTCGCTGGCAAAAGCACTTGCCTCTGGATGGCAAAGGTCCCGAGTTCGAGTCTCGGTCCGGCACACAGTTTTAATCTGCCTGGAAGTTTCATATCAACGCACACTTCGCTGCAGAGAGAAAATCTCGTTCTGGATACGTTACATTTAGTTATGTTGGTGGTCACCTGCAGCAAGTGCCAGTTGTCTGCAGGTCATCCTGCATTTTGTCAGATTTTTCGAGTGTCGCGATTTCTCTGCATGGAACAGTATCACCACAAAAAACCTAATGGAAGTTCTGAAGTCATCTGCTACGTCATTTACACAAAGGTGGGCCTGCGAATTTTTTATTCTGCTCTCAATATCGGTTGAGTTGTGACGTATAATGCGTGTTACTCGGTCGAATTCCTCCTCCGCTGACGCAAGTTGGAAGCCTCTGCCGCTAGAGGGATCCGAATTGTAGGGTGTGACATGGCGGTGTGTGACGTTACTGTATCGGTGCGTGACCGCCTGCCTGGCTGAGTGGTAACGTGTCTGCCTACCACGCAGCTGGCCCGGGTTCGATTCTCAGCCGGGTTGGAGATTTTGCCTGCCTGTGGACTGGGTGTTGTGTAGCGCTCGTCGTCATCTGATCATCACCGACGCGCAACTCGCCCAATGCGGCTTAGACTGAAATAAGACTTGCAACCCGACGGCCGAACTCCCCCTGATGGGGCCTCCCGGCCATCAACGCCACGCGACCATTTCATGTCGGTGCGTGAGGAACAGCGTGCTGCAATCGCGTTTGTAACCACAGAACAATTCGTCCACGCGGGGAGCACCCTCCCCTTGAGCATTACAATGCCCGACCACACTAGAGAGCTGGGACGTCTGACTTGGCCCTGTACAATTCTCATCTGTTTACAAAACATAAAGGACACCATCGACGACTTCACTTCAATAGTGATGAAGCAGCGGATTTAGAGGTGGGGTTGCGGTTCCGTCAACAAAGTGTAACATCCTACAGTGAAACACGTCCCTGTTTGGAAGAAATGTGCGAAACAACCGGGTAACATTTTCAGAAATATGTAGGCATGAAGAATGAAGATGTAAGATGTTAATAATTTTTTTTAAGATAACAAAGAGCCCAAAGAGGTTTCACATAAAAAATCCAGAGACCTTACTTTCCAACATTTCCTTGCATTTACACTACTGGCCATTAAAATTGCTACACCAAGAAGAAATTCAGATGATAAACGGCTATTCATTGGACAAATATATTATACTAGAACTGACATGTGACTACATTTTCACGCAATTTGGGTGCAGAGATCCTGAGAAATCAGTAACCACAAGAACCACCTCTGGCTATAATAACGGAGTTGATACGCCTGGGCATTGATTCAAACAGAGCTTGAATGGCGTGTACAGGTACAGCTGCCCATGTTGCTTCAACGCGATACCACAGTTCATCAAGAGTACTGACTGATGTATTGTGATGAGCCAGTTGCTCGGCCACCACTGACCAGACGTTTTCACTTGGTGAGAGATCTGGAGAATGTGCTGGTCAGGGCAGCAGTCAAACATTTTCTGTATCCAGAAAGGCCCGTACAGGACCTGCAGCATGCGGTCGTGCATTATCCTGCTGAAATGTATGGTTTCGCAGGGGTCGAATGAAGGGTAGAGCCACGGGTCGTAACACATCTGAAATGTAACGTCCACTGTTCAAAGTGCCGTCAATGCCAACAAGAGGTGACCGAGACGTGTAACCAATGGCACCCCATACCATCACGCCGGGTGATAACGCCAGTATGGCGATGACGAATAGACGCTTCCGTTGTGTGTTCACCGCGATGTCGCCAAAAGCGGATGAGACCATCGTGATGCTGTAAACAGAAACTGGATTCATCCGAAAAAATGACGTATTGCCATTCGTGCACCCAGGTTCGTCGTCGAGTACACCATCTTAGGCGCTCCCGTCTGTGATGCAGCGTCAAAGGTAACCGCAGCCATGATCTCCGAGCTGATAGTCCATGCTGCTGCAAACGTCGTCTAGCTGTTCGTGCAGATGGTTGTTGTCGTGCAAACGTCCCCATCTGTTGACTCAGGGATCGAGACGTGACTGCACGATCCGATACAGCCAAGCAGATAAGATGCCTGTCATCGCGACTGCTAGTAATACGAGGCCGTTGGCATCCTGAACGAACCTATTCCATATTCTGCTAATAGTCATTGTATCTCGACCAACGCGAGCAGCAATGTCGAGATACGAGAATCAGCATTTGTGATAGGCTACAATCCGACATTTATCAAAGTCGGAAACGTGATGGTACGCATTTCTCCTCCTTACACGAGGCATCACAACAACGTTTCAGCAGGCAACGCCCGTCAACTGCCATTTCTGTGTGACAAATCGGTTGGAAACTTTCCTCATGTCAGCACGTTGTAGGTGTCTCAACCGACGCCAACCTTGTGTGAATGAAAAGCTAATCATTTGCATATCACAGCATCTTCTTCCTGTCGGTTAAATTTCACGTCTGTAGCACATTGTCTTCGTGGTGTAGCACTTCTAATGGCCAGTAGTGTAATTGTCAAAGTCATGGTGCAGTAACACTCCCTTTGGGCAAGCCCAATGCTTCTTTTAAATCTGAAGACGCCTCTCCATTCAGAATGACATTTGTGATCTGTTTGCTTGAAACTTTTCTATCCAGTCACACGGTTGGTGTGATATTCTAGACGCTAGTATTTACTTCATTCCTCACCAGTGGAGAACTGTACCGAACGTCTTCCGGAAGTCAAAGAACACGGCATTTAGCTGAGCGCCTGTGTTTACAGCTGCATGCGTCTCTTAGTGTAATGATTATAAGAACTATGATATCTAGAAGCAGTCAATTCCACCGGCAAGATATAGCAGTAGGGGCCATGTCAGAAGCAGGGAAAATAAATTATCAGCTGGTTACACAGAGCCGGCTTTTCCCAACGTTATAAGCCCATGGTCTAGGAGCAGCGTATTTGATTCGTAATCAAAACATCCTTAGCTCCGTTTTCGAAACCCGCCACTACATAAACTTCGATTTATAATCAACATTGGCGGCCGAAGACTTCCATCGTAAGAAGACACCTTCATTCTGCCAAAGGATGAACAGGCAGTCTCTTGTCTTTGGGTAGGTATGTAGATGCAGAAGGCAACAGAAATAACTCCATTAAGAACACAACCTGTATCTGTGTAACACAGATACTGCCTACAGGAAAATTAAAGAGACCTTTGGAGAAAAGAGAGCCACTTGCATGAATATCAAGAGCTCAGATGGAAACCCAGTTTTGAGCAAAGAATGGAAAGCAGAAAGGTGGAAGGAGTATGTAGAGGGTCTATACAATAGAGGGTCTATTGATCTTGAGGACAGTATTATAGAAATGCAAGAGAATTTAGATGAAGATGAAATAGGAGATATGATACTGCCTGAAGAGTTTGACGGAGCACTGAAAGACCTAAGTCGAAACAAGGCCCTGGGAGTAAACAACATTCCATTAGAACTACTGATGGCCTTGGGAGGGCCAGACCTAACAAAACTCTACCATCTGGTGAGCAAGATGTAGGAGACAGGCGAAATACCCGCTGACTTCAAGAAGAATATAATAATTCCAATGCCAAGGAAAGCAGGTGTTGACAGATGTGAAAATTACCGAACTATCAGTTTAATAAGCCACAGCTGCAAAATACTAAAGCGAATTCTTTACAGACGAATGGAAAAACTGGTAGAAGCCGACCTTGGGGAAGATCAGTTTGGATTCCGTAGAAATGTTGGAACACGTGAGGCAATTCTGACCCAACGACTTATCTTAGAAAATAGATTAAGGAAAGACAAACCTACATATCTAGCATTTGTAGACTTAGAGAAAGCTTTTGACAACGTTGACTGGAATACTCCCTTTCAAATTCTGAAGGTGGCAGGGGTAAAATACAGGTAGCGAAAGGCTATTTATGGTTTGTACAGAATACAGATGGCAGTTATAAGAGTCAAGGGGCACGAAAGGGAATCAGTGATTGGAATGGGAGTCAGACAGCGTTGTAGCTTATCCCAGATGTTATTTAAGCTGTGTGTTGAGCAAGCAGTAAAGGAAACAAAAGAAAAATTATGAATAGGTATTAAAATCCATGGAGAAGAAATAAAAACTTTGAGGTTCCCCAATGACATTGTAATTCTGTCAGACACAGCAAAGGACCTGGAAGAGCAGTTGAACGTAATGGACAGTATCTTAGAAGGACGATATAAGATGAACATCAACAAAAGCAAAACGAGGATAATGGAATATAGTCGAATTAAGTCGGGCGATGCTGCTGGAATTAGACTAGGAAATGAGACGCTTAAAGCAGTAAAGGAGTTTTGCTATTTGGAGAGTAAAATAACTGATCATGGTCGAAGTAGAGGGGATACATAATATAGACTGGCAATGGCATGGAAAGCGCTTCTGAAGAAGAGAAATTTGTGAACATCGAGTGCAGATTTGTCAGGAAATCGTTTCTGAAGGTATTTGTATGGAGTGTAGCCATGTATGGAAGTAAAACGTGGACGATAAATAGTTTGGACAAGGAGAGAATCAGATTAGATGGGTAGATCACATAACTGTTGAGGAGGTATTGAATAGAATTGGATAGAAGAGAAATTTGTGGCACACCTTGACTAGAAGAAGGGATCGGTTGGTAGGGCATATTCTGAGACGTCAAGGGATCACCAATTTAGTATTGGAGGGAAGTGTGGAGGGTAAATATCGGAGACCAAGAGATGAATACACTTAACAGATTTAAAAGGATGTAGGTTTCAGTAGGTACTGGGAGATGAAGAAGCTTGCACAGGATAGTGTAGCATGGAGAGCTGCATCAAACCAGTCTCTGGACTGAAGACTACAACAACAACAACCTGTATCTACAGAACATGTGGCCTCTAATTCAAAAAGTGTCATGATGATATATGCATTGGCAAAAGATTTCGGAATGGTTCCCCATTCGAATCTCCAGGAGCGGCTGCGAAGAGGGAGGTGATCACAAGAAAAAGATAGAATAAGCTACGAGTCGGGGCGTGGAATGTCAGAAACTTCAATGTGGCAGGGAAACTAGAAAATCTGAAAAGGGAAACTCAAAGGCTCAATCTACGTATATATAGTAGGTGTCAGTGGAGTGAAGTCGAAAGAAGACAAAGATTTCTGGTCTGATGAGTATGGGGTAATATCAACACCAGCAGAAAACGGTATAGCGGGAGTAGGATTCGTTATGCATAGGGAGGTACGGTAGAGAGTGTGTTACTGTGAACAGTTCAGTGATTCTTATCAGAATGGACAGCAAACCAACGCCGACAACAATAGTTGAGGTATACTTTCCGACGTCGCAAGCTGAAGGCGAAGAGATAGAGGAAGTATATGAGGATACTGAAAGGGTAATTCAGTTCGTAAAGGGAGATGAAAATCTAGTATTCATGGGGGGACCGGAATGCAGTTGTGGGAGAAGGAATAGATGAAATAGTCCCAGGGAATGCGAGAGCAGAAAGACTATGCAGTGACAAATTCCAACTGGTAATAGGGAATACTCAATTTAAGAACCACAAGAGGAGCAGGTATACCTGGAAAAGGCCGGGTGATATTGGAAGATTTCAGTCAGAGTACATCAAGGTCGGACAGAGATGCCGAAATCAGATACTGGATTGTAGGGCATACTCAAATTGAGATATACACTCAGATCACAATGTAGTAGTGATGAAGCGTAGGCTGAAGATTAAGAGATTAGTCAGGAAGAATCAATATGCAAAGAAAAGGGATATGGAAGTACTAAGGAATACTAAGGCAATACATACAGCAATAAGGACTAGCTCAGTAGGCAATATAGCTGACGAGGAATGGACATCTCTAAAAAGACAGTCACAGAAGTTGGAAAGGTAAATATCAGTACAAAGAAGACAACTGTGAAGAAGCCATGTGTAACCGAAGAAATACTTCAGTTGGTTAGTGAAAGAAGGAAGTACAAAAATGTTCAGGGAAATTCAGGAATACAGAAATACAAGTCGCTGAGGAATGAAAAAAAAAATCAGTGCAGCTGGTTCCGGTAGAGGTTCTACTCCTCCCTCGGGCATGGGTGTGTGTGTTTGCCCTTAGGATAATTTACAATGACAATTCACGTTGATATGTAGAATGTATGAGTCTGGCGACGTACCATCTAACTTTCTGAAAAATATCATCCACACTATTTCGAAGACTGCAAGCGCTGACAAGTGCGGGAATTATCGCAGAATCAAATTAACAACTCATGCATCCAAGTTGCTTATAAGAATAATGTGCAGAAGAATGGAAAATAAAATTGAGGATGTGTTACATGACGATCAGTTTGGCTTTAGGAAAGGTAAAGGCACGAGAGAGGCAGTTCTGTCGTTGCGGTTGATAATGGAAGCAAGACTACAGAAAAATTAAGACACGTTCATAGGATTTATCGACCTGGAAATATAGGCATAAGCTATAGGGAGAGACGGGTAATATACAACTTGTACAAGAGCCATGAGGGAATTATAAATAGTGGACGACCAAGAACGAAGTCCTCGGATTAAAATGGGTGTAAGACAGCGATGTAGTCTTTCGCGACTACTCTTCCGTGTGTACATCAAGCAATTACGGAAATGAAAGAAAGGTTCAGGAATGAAATTCAACGTGAAATGATACCAATGATAGGATTCTCTGATGACATCGCTAGACTGAGTGAAAGTGAAGAAGAATTACAAGATTTGCTGAATGGAATAAACAGTGTTAAGAGTACAGAATATTGATTGAGAGTAAATAGACGAAAATAATGAGAAATAGCAGAAATGAGAACAGCGAGACATTTATTTTGAGGATTGATGGCCATGAAGTAGATTGAGTTAGGAAATTTTACTACCTAGGCAGTAAAGTAACGAATGACGGATGGAGCAAGGAGGACATCAAAAGCAGACTATAACTGGCATTCCCAGCCAAGAGAAGTCTACCAGCATCGAAGATAGGCCTTAATTTGAGGAAGAAATTTCTGAGAATGTATGTTTAGAGCACAGCATTGTATGATAGTGAAACATGGACTGTGGAAAAAACGGAACAGAAGAGAATCGAAGAATTTGAGACGTGGTGCTGCAGACGAATGTTGAGAATTACGTGGACCAGTAAGGCAACACATGAGGAGGTTCTACACAGAATCACAGAGGAAAGGAATATTTGGAAAACACTGACAAGGGACAGGATAATAGGACATCTCTTAAACATGAGAGAATGACTTACTTGATACTAGAGGGAGTTGTAGAGGGCAAAAACTGTAGTGGAAGACAGTGATTGGAGTAGATCCAGCAAATACTTGAGGACGTACGTTGCTATTCTGAGATGAATAGGTTGGCACAGGAGAAGAATTCGTGAAGGTCCGAACCAAAAAATAAAAAAAGGAAAACAAAACAAAGAAGCAAAACAAAAAAAAAAGCACGCGAGCGAGGTCGCACAGTGGTTAGCACACTAGATTCGCATTCGGTAGGACAACGGTTCAACCTCGTGATTTCTCTAAATTGCTCCAGGCAAATACCGGGATGGTTCCTTTGAAAGGGCACGTGCGATTTCCTTCCCCATCCTTGCCTAAATCCCAGCTTGTGCTTCATGTCTAATGACGTCGATGTCGCCGGGACGTTAAACCCTATGTTCCTTGCTTCCTTTCTCGCTTCTTCACCATATTATTTTGTAAATGTTTCTTAATAACACAGACATAAGTTAGCGATAATTTGTTATTGATTAAAACCATATATGAACAAGTTCTCAAAAACAATTCCATTTGATAGTTAGTAAAAAACTGTGAATAATAATAATATGAAATAAAATTAAAAACGTTTTCTATCGTATACACCTGCCATAAATTATGTTATTATCTCCGTAGCTGAATCTCCCCGTTGGGAACGTTATATTCGATGGTAACCGTGCACAGGTCTTCAAGCTTTTCGTATAACTACTATCATGCATCAAATCTGATTACACTTGTGATAGTATTCATAACCAATATGATGTAAACAACAGTTTTTGGTATGATTATGAAATTACTCGAAGAAATAGCAACCCACATGGCCGTATTGTGTTGATTTACACTTACGAATTAATGAATTATGCTGGAGATATAATACGCCTTCCACAATATTGAACGAACAGTTGAGCGTGTAACACGAAATTCATTTCGTGACACCAACTACTGGTCGTGCTGATGATGCAGCCATTATCGTGCAGCGGATGTTCACACAGAACCAACTGGGGTCCCTGATTAGTCTGTAATTATCTCTCAAAAACCGGACGATACAAGATTCTGCAATCTCGTTACATGCGACAACTGGTTTCTCTACAGTACTCCTAAGGCTTCATATATTTTGAGCGAGACGAAGCACCGTGCTGCCGCTAGTAAAAGTTGTTATAATGATGCAAAGAACAGGCAGAGGACACGATGGCCCTTGTTTGTTCTCCCAAGACCACATGTCCTAAACCTTGTTGGGGTATGTAGGTCACCTTGTAGCAAAATGTGCAAGTCTTGAAGACAGACAGGTGCCACGGCCGATTGGCTGGTCACAAACCATGATGGTTCCTGAATCAGTTCCGCAAACTTGGGGAGTTCGTGCCCTGAGGAGCGGATGCTGTCACTACTGGGAAAGTGTCTACATCACGTGTCCATGATCACGTAGTATATCAGTTAGAGTAAATCATATCAATTGTAGTCAACTCCTTCACCAAAGGAGACGAAGTAAATATTCCTGAATTCCATTCAAGAATAACTGCCAAGGTGAGAAACATAGAAGTAGATATCCTCGGTGTAGCAAAACAGCTTAAATCACTTGATAAAGGCAAGCCCTCAGGTCCAGATTGATTGTGTAGTGGGACGCGAAATTGTAGCGTCACCCATCCACCAGTGTCAGCCCAGTTTGCAGGTGAATGTAAGTTTAAATTATTGTTTATGTATTTTGTAATATTTGTAATGTTTGTGAATCATCTAAAGTTTTGTATTTATTTTTATGTTTCATGTACGGAGAGGGCGGCGCAACGAACGGAGACAGCATCTTCACTGCCGAGACCAGAGAGAAAATTGCTGGCCACTACACGTCGCGGGTCGACAGCCAAAGAGCAACAGAAGATCCTGAAACCGAGTTGTTACGTCGTGCTTCTAAAAACTGAAAAAATTAGAATTTGTAATGTTTCTACAACAATGACCTCATAAAAAGTTTAATGATGTAAATGTTCAGTCCTATCTTGTGAAGGCTCAGGTTCACGTCTATATGTAGTATATAGGAAGATAGTAAACTATTATATACTACAAAAGTTTGAATACGTGTTCCGAGAATTTATTTATGAAGAATTATATTAAGGAAGAAGCATTAGTGATTTATTTAACAAGATTATTAATTTTGACAACGTTCATCGCGAGTTTGAGTCTTAAAAGTTGATTCAATGTGGTTTTAATTTTTATTAAAGCAGATAACTTGCATTAATATAATGTCTGAGAAGAAACAAACGATATCTAAATTGAAAAAAGTTTGCGCAAACCAATTGGACTGAGTGACGTAATTCTGCGCATACGACTCAAATGATGATGTTTTAATTACAGTTTCGTTCAAGAACCACTCAGAGACAACTTTGAAAAGAATTTAAATAATTTTGAAGTGTTTTGTAACTGACGTAGGTGACGAAGTCTGCACATGGTCATATGTCAAAAGAAAATCATTTATTCAAAACCTACGTCGTTACACTACACTTGCTGATAAGATACCTCCAATTGTATGGAACCTCTCGCTCATAGAAAGATCCGTATCTACAGACTAGAAAATTTCTCAAGCCACGCCAATACCCAAAAAGGGTAGTAGGAGTAATCCTCTGAATTACAGGCCCTTATCACTAACACTGAAATCCAGTAGGGTTTTCGGATCATTTACTGTGTTTACAATTTATTGACACATTGTCAGCACGGATTCATAAAACATCGTTCTTGAGAAACACAACTAGCTCTTTATACTCATGAAGTAAGAAGTGCTATCGACAGGGGATGTCAAATAGATTCCATACTTTTAGACTTCCAGAACGCTTTCGTATGGAATATCGCCTCGGTTGTGCAACTAGATTCGTGATTTCCTGTCAGAAAGGTCACAGTTTGTAGTAATAGACGGAAAGTCATCCAGTAAAGCAGAAGTAATATCCGGCGTTCCCCAGAAAGTGTTATAGGCATGCTATTGTTCCTGGTCTATACTAACGACATAGGAGACAATCTGAGTAGCCCTATGGTTGCACATGATGCTGTCATCTACCGTCTTGTAAAGTCATCACATAACCGAAACGACTTGCAAAATGATTTAGATATCTGTGGGGGGTGAAAAGTGACAATCGACCCTGATTCAAGAAAAGTGTGAATTTAATACTATAAACCTTCTAAATCTAAAAAAGTCACACAAAATTGAAGGCTGTACATTCCACTAATACTTAGGGATTACAATTACAAATAACCTAAATTTGAACGATAACATAGATATTGTTGTGGCTAGAACGAACCAAAGACTGCGATTCATTCGCAGAACACTTAGAAGGTGGAACAGGTCTACTAAAGAGACTGCTTACACCACGCTTGTCCGCCCCATTCTGCAATATTGATGTGCAGTGTGGGATCTGCATCAGGTGGGACTGACGGATGACATCGACTGGAGTGTCAATCATTAAAACAAAGGCGTTTTTCGTTGCGACGGGATATTCTCATCAAATCTGAATCACCAAAACAAAATTTTCCTCTGCGATTGCGAAAACATTCTGCTGGCACCCATCTACTTAGGGAGAAATGATCATCACTATAAAATAAGAGAAATCAGGGTTCGCACAGAAAAATTTAAGTGCTCGTTTCTCCTGTGTGCCGCTCGAGAGTAGAACGGTAGAGAGACAGCTTGAATGTGGTGCATTGAACCCTCTGCCAGGCACTTCATTGTGAATAGCAGAGTAATCACGTAGATGTAGAAGCAAGCTGCACAACCAGTTTCTGCCAGTTACTTAGAGTAAATGAATGTGACAATGTGTCTTTATAGGAGCATCACCTGTGTGTGTGTGTGTGTGTGTGTGTGTGTGTGTGTGTGTGTGTATCTTTGTGTGTGTGTGTGCACATGTGAACACATGCCTGCTTTCCCAAGTTTGCCAGCACCAGTCCAGACGGCGTGCAAACAGTGCTTAACTTGGATACGGAGCAGCTATGAGAACAAAGCCATTACAAATTTTACAGATTTTCTGTCTACCAGCTGGATCAAACTTAACTGTGTCTTGCTATCTGCAGTACACTGATACAGATTGGGTATTAATACTCTGCAGCAGCTGCTACACTTTAAATTTGTTTGTGGAAAGCAAGTCTCACTTGAAATTATATAGAAATCTCAAAATCTGTCAACAGCATGAATAGAAACAATCAATTAGAAACAGAGTCGTAAGTCAGGAAAACCTATTGGCGCATTGACTCGTAAATACAGACCCGGATTAACGTGTGAAATAAAGCTTAACACAGTACTTACGTGTATCACACTTCGCTCCTTGCAAGCCTGGTGCACATGAACACAATTCTTTAGTGCAAAATATCATCCCTTCACATGCACTACTCAGAAATGAGCAGCGTTTTGAACAATTGTCTCCATATCTGTTTGGTCCGCAACCTAGGACAAAACACAAAAATTAATTTATATCCACAAGTCTAAGTAATCCATACGTATTACAAAAATGTATGTTTGTAAGCAAGTATTTTTCACATCTCCTCCTAAACCCCAGCGTCGATTTCAACAGAACTTGATACACATATCACTTGCTGTCTGCAAGGAAGCGCTGTGGGTGCAAGCGACACGTACCTATCAAAGGGGTTGATGTGAAGGGGAGAAATAGGTGTTCGTCACATCGTGCGTATAGCCAAAATTTATTGATCCAGTATTTGAGAATGAAAGCACATCGCAACTTCTAACTAACTTTACACGTTATTTAAAACCTTCGTGAAACTATTTATCGCTGAAACCCGCTCACAAAATGGTAAAAGGCAAAAGCTTTATCGCTTACTGCATTTACGCTGTACACGCCAAAAAAAAAAAAAAAAAATAGCCGTATCAGGCATGACGTCTTAATTTATTAATTCTTTACTACTAACTGTATTCGCGAAACATTTTGCAGCTAATATTCACATATACACTATGTGATCAAAAGTATCTGGACACCTGGCTGCAAATGACTTACAAGTTCGTGGCACCCTGCATCGGCAATGGTGGAATTCAGTATAGTGTTGGGCCACCCTTAGCCTTCATGACAGCTTCCACTCTCGCAGGCATACGTTCAGTCAGCTGCTGGAAGGTTTCGTGGGGAATGGCAGCCCATTCTTCACGGAGTGCTGCGCTGAGAAGTATCGATGTGGGTCCGTGAGGCATGGCAAGAAGTCGGCGTTCCAAAACATCCCAAAGGTGTACTAAAGGATTCAGGTCAGGGCTCTGTGCAGGCCAGTCCATTACAGGGATGTTATTACCGTATAACCACTCCGCCACAGGCCGTGAATTACGAAAAGGTGCCTGATCGTGTTGAAAAATGCAGTCGCCATCCCTGAATTAGTCTTCAACAGTGGGAAGCAAGAAGGTGCTTAAAACATCAGTGTGCTGTAATAGTGCCACTCAAAACAACAAGGGGAGCAAGCCATGAAAAACACGACCACACCATAACACCACCTTCTCCGAATTTTACTGTCGGCACTACACACGCTGGCAGATGACGTTCACCGGTCATTCGCCGTACCCACACCCTGACATCGGATCTCCACATTGCGTACCGTGATGCGTCTTTCCACACAACCTTTTTCCACTGTTCAATTGTCCAATGTTTATGCTCCTTACGCCGAGCGAGGCGCCGTTTGGCATTTACCGGCGTGATGTGTGGCTTGTGAGCAGCTGCTTTTGATGTTCTCCTTGCTCCTTCTGTCGTTGGTAATTTTGCTGCCTAGGTAGCAGAATTCCCTAACTTCGTGACCATTAATCGTCATGTTAAGCCTGTGCTGTTCTCATTTCTGCTACTTCTCATCACTTTCGTCTTTCTTCGATTTACTCTCAACCCCTACCCTGTACTCATCAGACCATTCCATTCAGCATAACAATGTTATACGAATCGTATCACTGATACCCTTGCACCTTGAATTATAATTACACTCTTGAACCCTTCTTTTACTTCCACCATTGCTTCTTCGATGTACAGATTGAACAGTAGCGAAGACTACATCCCTGTCTTACATCTTTTTTAATCAGAGGACTTCACTCTTGGTCGTCGACTCCTATTATGCCCTCTTGGCTCTTGTACATATTGCATATTACTGGTCTCTCCCTATAGCTTACCTATTATCATCAGAATTTCGAACATCTTGCACCATTTATGACTGTCGAACGCTTTTTACGGGTCGACAAATCCTATGAACGTGTCTTGATTTTTCTTTAGTCTTGCTTCCATTATCAACCACAACGTCATAATTGCCTCTCAGGTGCCTTTCCTAAAGCCAAAGTGATCGTCATATAAAACATCTTCAGTTTTCACACTTATAGTCGCTTAAGAAAAGCCTTAAAGGGGCGATGATTTCTGTCGGACGAGGAAGTAAGCGGGCAACAACGCAGGTGTTCACGCAGAAGGACACGGGGTTTTGACAAGAGAGTGTCATCAACATGGAGCATCGATGGGATCATTACCTGAATGTCCAGGCGATTTTCTTGAGTGGCATGCCAATTTTGGACTGTAGAGCGTCCGAACAGGAACTTTTTGGCCGCTCCATTACAATTTGCCAACACCGATTTAAACTAACGGTTTGTCGACAGCCCTGTCGGCTGTCGCCTACCCCTACTTTAGCCAAGATCAACTGTTATACATTGTTCGCCTTATTCGAGTTCAAATGCTTTTTTGTTAATCAGCTCAGTTCTTCCTTGTACTTGAATTTAATGTAAGTGGTGCTGTTCATTGCTTTTTGTGTTGTGTGCTGTTCTGATAGTTTCCAGCTCTGAATAAGTTTGTAATAAGAAAGAAGACGAAAAGCAATTCTGATTCGTCCACTCGCATTATGGTAAGTTAAAATACGCATGCACCAGTGGCGGATACATATGGGGGGCGTGCGGGGCGCGCATCCACCCCCCCTCCCTCCCCTTCATGCGGGGCCGCCAGCATTACCACCCTCGCCGCCCCCGTCAGTCTACCCGCACGCTATTCGTTCGTTTCTTTCGTCAGTCGACTCGACTGAATCGACTTATCGAGTAGTAATACTTTCCTATGTAGCACGCGCGTCCGCGTCATCGTATTTTGTACGTTTCCGTCTGGCACATAGATAGCTAACACATACCTATGAGAAAAGTCGCGGCCGTTCTAGTGATCTCCATACGTTATTCTGCCTGGCACTTCTTCGAGAAAAGTCGCGAATATTCTATTGTTTTCTTGTACAGAGAACGTTCGATACGTTGCGTTATAAATACGGACTATTCGCCCAACAGGAAGCTGGTTTACATTCAGAAGCAGAAATATGAAGTATGAATAAGTAAAAAGTCCTAGTTGTAGCAAGTGCTAGTGTGAACATTAGTCAAGAATGAGAGTGATCAGTTGATTGTGAGGTATTAACTATAGTAATTCATAGTAATTTGAAGTGTGTGGAGAAATAGTACAATACCTGACGATTGGAGAAGCGGAGACATTGTTCCCATCTTCAAAAACGGCAATAAAAGACTTTGCAAAAGCTACAGACGAATAACCCTTATGAGTCACACAGCCAAGATTTTTGAAAGAAGTTTGCTAAATCGAATAAGTTAAAAGATACAAAAAGAGCTGAGTGAAGAACAGCATGGGTTTACGAAAGGAAGAAGCACGATCGACCAGATATTTTCTATCTGTCAACTGATGGAAAAAAACTTGGGAGTATTACAAAGAGGTGATAATGGTTTTTACAGACATAGAAAAGGCATATGAGTCAGTTAACAGGGAAAGACTCTGCGAAGAAATGAAAAAGATAGATATAGATGCTGGATACATTAATGTAATAAAGACAATGTAGAGGAGACACAATTGTAGAATTAGAACACCATTGGGGAACTCTGAATGCTTCGAAATAAGACAAGGACTTAAGCAAGGAAGTATTCTATCTCCTGCACTTTTTAATGTTGTGATGGAGGGAATGAATACGCAGTTAAAGATATAGTAAAAGAAAGAGACGAAAAGATGATTTTTGCAGATGATATGGTAATATGGGGTGATAAAGTTGTAGATGTATAGTTACAACTTAATGTGTGGAAGGAAATGATGAAAAGGTATGGAGTGAAAATAAATAAAGATAAGAGTGAACTAATGGTTTTTGAAAGAGAGAAAGGGATCAACGGAAATATTACCTTGAATGGAGAACCCCTCAAAGTGGTAGAAAGTTTCACTGATTTAGGGAGTGAAATATCTAGGGATGGAAGAATAACTAACGAAATTAATAGGAGGTTACAGAAGGGAGGCAATTTCTAGCAAACAATAAAACACCTGATTTGGAATAAGGAAGTTTCAGAAAAAGGAAAACTCCTGATGTATACGAATTATTACTTCGCTATTGTCACCTATGGTGGAGAAACATGGACAATGACAGAAAGGGACTGGAGCAGACTGCAAGCAGCGGAAATGAAATCTCTCTGAGCAGTTAAGGGAAAAACAAGAATGGACAGAGTAAGAAATGTAGAGATTAGAAAGGATCTTAAACCAGAAAGTATGATATAAGAAATTGAAAAAAAAAGAGATTAAGATGGTATGGGCATGTTAAGAGGATGCATGGGCAGAGACTCCCCAAAATTATGGAAGAACTAAAGATGGATGGGAAAAGAGCAAGAGGGCGCCCAAGAACACGTTGGAAAGCGGGAGTGAGAGTATCTGTGGAAAGGAGAGGTGTGACCTGCTAGCAAGTGGAGGAAGAAAAGTGGTGGGAGGACCGAGCCAAATGGAGAGGACTCGTCAGCGCCCAGACCCGGCAGTAGCTGGAGCGGAGCCCGGATATAGACAGATAGTAATTTCTCAGTAAAAATATTGCTGCGAGACTCGTAACGGTAATTTTACTAATAACGTAACACGAGTTAGGTATGGGAAAAACGTTCAAATGTGTGTGAAACCTTATGGGACTTAACTGCTAAGGTCATCAGTCCCTAAGCTTACAGACTACTTAAACTAAATTTTCCTAAGGACAAACACACACACCCATGCCCAAGGGAGGACTCGAACCTCCGCCGGGACCAGCTGCACAGTCCATGACTGCAGCGCCTCAGACCGCTCGGCTAATCCTGCGTGGCGTGTATGCGAAACTATAGATGCGTATACCTCCGGTAACAGTGACTTTCGAGAAAATTCTTAAAAACCCATTGTTACTACATAGGAACTCTATCGAATGAACTAGAACGGAATCGACAATAAAAGTTCCAGACTTTCTGTCCTATTGACAATGCAATTAACCAATATGCCAGGAAGAATAGGAGCATAGAATTCATCATTTAAGGAAGAGAACCACAGTTGTAACTTTTTTATAACATAAGATGGCATTCTCTTGTATATGTGTAGAATCAATGTAAAAAAAAAAAAAACTTTATTTAACTTTACATGCGACTTGATTAATTTTTATTAGGGTAAAAGTAAATGTACCTCAAGGTATCTTTAGCGCCCCCATTTTAGGATGTTCTGTACCCGTGACTGGTATGCACTACCGTAATAGCCTAATTAAGTATCTACAGCAGTTTAACGTTAGCACTCGACACGTTATTTGGAGACTGGTGGCAGTCTGTGTATGCAGTATTTCAATATTCAGTAGAGCGATAAACAGCACTACAAATAATATTAAAGTCAGTTCGTAAAAATACACTTGGATCTACCTTTGTTGCCCGGAAGCGTCACGGCTCAACAAAAACATCGCTCAAACGGCGATTGCTACATTTCTTTAAAAATATTGCTCATATTTCTATCATTACCAGCCCAAATGGTAAAATATTGATCAGTCTTATCACCCAGGCGGTACTAAAATTATGAAAACCGGTTCTGATACGGAGCATTTGGGGAAGGGATGTGTGATGACAGCACACTCTATAGTTAGTTCGTTTCTAGAGTATTTTCGTAGTGGGCGACCTGCATCCCGCCCACTTTAGTTCAAATCTATTTACGCTCTTGTAATACTATAATAACTGTACAAGAATTTCTTGGACTATCAAATCTTAAAATATGCATGCATTTATGCCCAATCAAATGACAGAACATGCACAACTGAAGGAGAAATATGCAATTTCAGAATTACATCTTTTGTTGTGATCCACATTATTTTATTTGAAAACAATGTGCGGCAACCAGTTTTTCCCAATTCGCCACCGACCAGAATAGCTATGCACCCTGCGGCGTGTAGCTAGCAGTCCGTAGATTCAGGAGCCGGCGTGGGCCGAATGCATCCACCAGCAATCTTGAAAATGGTTTTCTATGGTTTGCCATTTTCAACTTAGACAGGAACCGGCGTGGTCCCTTACTATAGGCCACAGTCAATTCCTTCCGAATTCCTTTCTTTACTGACAGATTCTAGTTCCCTTAAAGATGCAGCCCCTCTGCTTAAACAAAAAGAGATGCGTCGAAGGCGAGCCGAACATCTGTTCGGAGACTTTTGAGGCTCAAAATCTACTTTACGAGGGTCATTCAATAATTAAAGAGACAAATTAGTCTGGAGAAAAAGCATTTATTTTTACAAAACTATACATTTTCTACTTTTCAACATACTCCCCTTGAACATTTATGCACTTTTTCCAACGGGTTACAAGCTCTTTTATTCGAGCTGCAAAGAACGATTTATCTTGATGTTTCAACCAATTTCCCACAAACTTTCTCACGTCCTCGTTGCCCTGGAACCTCTTCCGACGTAGGGCCACCTTCAGTGCACCAAACAAGTGGACATCACTAGGTGCTAACTCAGGACTGTAAGGGGGATGAGGCAGTACTTCCCAGCCCATTTTTTCGATGGTTTCAGGGGTTAGTTGAGCAATATGAGGACGCGCTTTGTCTTGCTGGAGATTCACACCTCTGCTCTGGGATCCACGATGCCTCTCTCTCATAGTTGGCTGGTTTAAAAGCAAATTCGAGTAGTACTGGCTGTTCATTGTACGGTGCTCTCCGAGATAATCACAAAAACAGTACTTTCAGCATCCCAAAACACCGTCAACATGACTTTTCCTGCTGATGCTTGGATTTTGAATTTTTTCTTGACAGTTGAGTTGGTGTGCTCGCATTCCATGTTTTGTCATTTTGGTTCCGGCTCATAATAGTGAACCCAAGTTTCATCACAAGTTAAAATTTTGTTGATAAAGTGCTCACCTTCTCTTTAATAACGTTCCTTTAGCTCTGCACACACACCCAGCTTTGTTTCCTTGTGTAGCGGCGTCAGCTCCTTTGGGATCCATCTTGCACATGTTTTGCGGTACTTCATATTGTGAAAGATAATGTTATGAACTGTACCAGTACTAACTTGAACCTTATCAACTATCATTTCCACAGTCACACGGCGGTCAGTGGGAATAATGTCACCAGTTCCACTTCCAAGTGAGAGACTTGAAACTGCTACTGGTCGGCCAGAACGGCGTTCGTCAGTCACTGAGTCGTGACCATTTTTAAACTGCCTTATCCACTTGTAAAAATTTGGACGATTCATACCACCTTCACCATAAACTTTAGACATTCTACAGTATATATTCACTGGTTTCTCGCCTTCAGCAAGTAAAATACGAATAACAGAACGTTCTTCAACTAATGTGGAGTTTCAAGCCGACTCGCCATGTTGAAATGTATTTTTGAGGTTATAAACAAAACAATGTTGATACATCAGCTGATGAGGGCTTATCCCAGTGATGCCAATTTAAAGCCATAAAAGTACCAAGCTTGCCCTGCTAATAGTTCTCCAGAACAATTTGTCTCAATTTAAGTATCGAATGACCCTTTTGCACTGGAAGACGGGTATCAATCGTTCAAATGGTTCAAATGGCTCTGAGCACTATGGGACTTAACTTCTGAGGTCATCAGTCCCCTAGAACTTAGACCTACTTAAACCTGAGTAACCTAAGGACATCACACACATCCATGCGTGAGGCAGGATTCGAACCTGCGACTGTAGCGGTCGCGCGATTCCAGACTGTAGCGCCTAGAACCGCTCGGCCACTCCGGCCGGCCTATCAATCGTCATTTTGTACTATGCATCTGTGCATAAACTTGCCTCACTTGTGGTACGGCCATATAAAGGGTGGACAAATATTGTGTCACGAAATTTTAACCCTTGATAGCTGATGCCTATAGGAATCAAAATTATTTATATTGTGTAGGTCGACAACGCACAATTTTTTAAACTACGGAAACTAGCCGCTGCGATTGGTCGTAGGAGTGCCATGTTGCCATTCGTCAGTTGACAGGCAATGGTATAGGTGTCGGTTCACACATACAACGTCCATGGCCCCATCACTGTCCCAACGTGATACATACACATTCGTGGTCATGCGCTGTCCAGAGCATCCGGCAACACGGCAACCCTTGGGCCAATTGGACTGCTTGGCGCAAAGTTTCCGTAGTTTAAAAATTGTCCGTTGTCGACCTACACAACATAAGTTATTTTGATTCCTACGGCCATCAGCTATCCAGGCTAAAATTTCCTGACACAATTTTTCTGCACCCAGTATTATGTCCAAGTTTCACTACAAGGGTGATATTCTACTGTGAAATGTCTCATTCGTAATATCTTTCCAGCAGTGAGACCAGACGTCACAACTTTAACATATGTGTAAGTAAACGTCATACAAACGACAACGTATGTTGTACATCATAGCGTAGGTTATTAGTAGCCAAGACTATTATGATGGATAAATACAAACTGATTTATCACATTTCATACATTAGAATGTAGTTCCAATTAACTCATGACTCAACGGTAAGATCCCAAAACTGTAGCTCATACAATCTGTGTACTACGTTTTAGTTTGTAAATAAATTTCATTTAGTTTCAAGTTGATATTTGAAATAATAATTTAAAAGAAAGTCTTGATCAGTAAAGGAAATTGACCATTTTAATGAAACGAAAGATATTTAATAAAATTTTCGTTTGTATTTAGGAACTTTGGATGCTTTGATGTGCTGAAGAAAATCTGATTTCGTTTCAGATAAGCTGTAAATTTAAATAGGAGATTGTACTAGGAGAAAGACAGCTATTGTTAAAAGAAATTTGATCCCATTTGACTTTATAAGTTATTCAGCCTAACATTAAGACTCTCCTGCTCTTCGAAAGTGAAAGTTATATTAGAAGACTGACTAGGGGAAGGCCTTAGACATGGCCGAACGATTCGGCTCAGGTCGCTTGCGTACAACCTAAAACGAAGTGCGGTACTCTAAGAAATTTTGGCTCAACACCTTCCCGATTTTAAGAAAACCTAGTCGGCACAGTAGCTCAGCGTGTTCGATCGGAGGGTTAGCTGCCCTCTGTCATAAAAAAGAGAAAAAAAAGAGTGAATCCATCAACAACGAACTAGAACGGGTGACATGGGACGTCCACCCCGAACAAAGGCAACGAACAAAATTAGATGACTAAAAAAAATTGTGCAACGGCTAAGGTAACTGTGTGGGAAGCGGAGAATCCGGGTTCGAATCTCTAGGAAACGTAGCGGATGTTATCCTTCTCGTTTGTATATTTCCATATATCAATTGACAGGGACAGGAGGGTTAACGAGGTAAGTAAATCAATAAGGAATAATGAAAAGGTAGGCAAACAAATTTCTCAAACCTTCGTTTCTTGTATACACAGGAAAACCTTAAGCAACACTTTTCCAGAGGCTGTGATGACATATTACGCCGTGTAGAAATGAGTTAGTCTTTTTTCTTTACTGCCAAATGTGTCAGGGATTCGTTCTTCGCCCTTATGCGATAACGTGCGTCGAATGTTCACCCGATACTCGCATCCTGTTTGATTGGTGTCGATCACGTAATCTCAATTAAAACCGGTCATAAGTGACGCCGTGACCAAAAGATCCGCCACTTTCTGTATATCTTCTATATTTTCGACCTCCTTGTGGGAGACGTGTTTAGAGACGTGTCGTTGACGATTTTTTTATTCCGATTTGAAATTGCTTGCCCAAGATAATGATGCAGCAAACGTAAAATCCTTGTCGGTCGTATACTGAGGCGCTGCACCTGCAGCCCACTCCTGGATTATTCCCGTTGTTAGGTTCTCGTTACGACGACCAGATTCGACAAATCGGTCGTTATGTCCACTTATTTATCGCCTGGCATTTGTCGTATCGTGTCCCTCATTTAACAATATCATTTTCCCACAATTTTAGGTCCTTCTTCCTTTTCAGGGCTGTTGTTCGTCTGTTCTTTTGCAGTGTTTGTAAGTTCCAATTTGGATGATTCCTGGCTAGCGATAGCGGCTTTACTTTTACTTCAAGGGGTATAGTGCCGTAGTTCAGCCGTTTAGTAACCGGTTCGTAATATTCATCGGGAACAGGTGAAGCACAAATTGCCCGCGACGTGGACATTTCCAAAGTATTGTGACAAGTTTGCGATTCACTAGTTGTGATAGCTTCCACTGGAATCACCTTCTGCTTCGCCTTCATGGTATAGTTCATCAGTACCAACAAAAGTCATTTCGGTCGTCAGATCCAAAAATCGCTCGATAGCCGCTCCTATCAATCTGGAATGCGGAGAGACAGAACTGCCTGCTTCGGGAAGTCCACTGATAATACATCTGTCTTGCAACACTTTTACAAACGAAAACGCAGCGTCGGTAACTTCCCGCTTGCCGTCGTCTGTTTTAGGCTCCCAACTATATGTTTCAGCTCTGGTCGAAGGGTGTAAATCCTCCTTAATTCAGATTATGCAACTGAAAGATATCGCACAACAAACAAAAACTAGTTACATCGACAGAAACAGGAAACATTATTGTTCGTTGTATTTGATCGTAGCGGACGTCACATGACATCCGTTGATCCCTTCACTCAGCTCTTATTACACAGAGCAGCCAGCCTCTCACCGCTGAGCTACCGTGCCGGCTTATCGATCCCGCCAATTTTAAGTCGATTGCTCGTCACAATCTTTAGGGGTGGTTTTCACAATAACGGGAGCGGGGAGGGGGAGAGGCGTTGGAAGAGAGGGGAGGGGGTGGGAGTGTTCAGCCAAAATACCTTAATCCTTCCTTCGTTTTAAGTTGTACACAAGCGACTTGCAAAATTTGGGCCGAATCAGTGGGCCGTGTCTGAGGGCTTTCCCTTGTGAACTGCGTTTTGTTAGCAAAGAAGCAATACACTGATTCAAAATTTTATTCATTTGAAGTTATCCTATAGCCAAATCTAATAATTTTTTATGAAAAGCCGGCCGGAGTGGCCGTGCGGTTCTGGGCGCAACAGTCTGGAGCCGCGCGGTCGCTCCGGTCACAGGTTCGAATCCTGCCTCGGGAATGGATGTGCATGATGTCCTTAGGTTAGTTAGGTTTAATTAGTTCTAAGTTCTAGGCGACTGATGACCTCAGAAGTTAAGTCGCATAGTGCTCAGAGCCATTTGAACCATTTCTTTTAACAAAAGTTTTTCTTGCGTAGTTTAACAGGCCAAGTACCACTTGTACGAATACCTCTCAAATGAATTATTACATAAAATAAATAAATAAATAAATGAATTTTCAGAGTAAAATGAAAAACGTTACCTTTTTAAGAGCCTCTTTAACAAAGCCGCCACCCCCGCTCCCCCTCCCCCCCTTCCCCCACGTACTTGACCAGGTCTGTACGGTAGTTTCTCGCTGTTGTCGGCGGACATCCGTAGTATTGTAGAATGCCACCAACCCTAGTCTGGAAGTATTTTTATATTTACAAGGTATGTAGGAGTCAAGTGCAATGCGTCATTTGCTTTGGGAGATTAGAGATTTGCCTGCCATTTCTATGAAATAATAAAAGAGGAAGGAAATTGCGGTTACACTAATAAATTAAAAAGTTATCAACAATTCACTCATAGTATACAGTGGAAATAGAAAGTAGCTGATCTGCTGCCTGTGTCTTTACAACATGCCTCCACCTGCTTGTAGCCCATGACAGTGGACAAATTAACACTCCAATAGAGGCTTTCTCCCCAGTTTCCGCCCTTCAGCACTGACTGTTCGTAATTCCCAAATAGTGATATGATTCTTGAGAAGAGTTTCAAAAAATTATAATCAGTAAGAGAATACTTTCAAAAAATAGAACCAGTAGCAGAATACCGGTGATTTTTTGTGATAGAAGAATAGTAGATCAAGTAAGTCTTTTTTCCGATTTGATGTAACATTTTGCCTTTGTACGTTGAGCGTCGGTGAGTCAAAATTCTTCAGTGTTTCTTCGATTTCTAGATTTATTACACGAAGTAATGAGAACAAAAAAAATCGAAAATCGGCTATTTGAGAAACCGGTTGTGTTGTAGGGGTTCAACAGGTTAAACTGGCATTTGAAAAAAAAAACAATTTTAGCGAAAACTAGTTGTCTCAGCAATAACCGCCAACCCTAGTAGCACAAGTTTGCGAGTGATGTTGTACAGAGTACAGCGTTTATGGGCTTGTAGAAGGCTCATGTACAAGACTGGTAGAGTGGTGCCAAACTCAACTTTATCTTCACTTTCCACCGCCCACAGTGAACGGAAATCAAGTTACTTTACCTTCACTTTCGACTTCCTGTCTCTGTGTTGTTGTTGTTGTTGTTGTGGTCTTCAGTCCTGAGACTGGTTTGATGCAGCCCTCCATGCCACTCTATCCTGTGCAAGATTCTTCATCTCCCAGTGCTTACTGCAACCTACATCCTTCTGAATCTGCTTAGTGTATCCATCTCTTGGTCTCCCTCTACGATTTTCACCACGCTGCCCTCCATTGCTAAATTTGTGATCCCTTGATGTCTCAGAACATGTCCTACCAACTGGTCCCTTCTTCTTGTCAAGTTGTGCCGCAAACTCTTCTCCCCAGTTCTATTCAATACCTCCTCATTAGTTATGTGATCTACCCATCTAATCTTCTGCATTCTTCTGTAGCACCACATTTGGGAAGCTTTTGTTCTCTTCTTGTCTAAACTCTTTTTATCGTCCACGTTTCTCTTGCATACATGGCTACACTCCATACAAACGACTTCCTAACACTTAAATCTATACTCGATGTTAACAAATTTCTCTTCTTCAGAAACGTTTTCCTTGCCATTGCCAGTCTACATTTTGTATCCTCTCTACTTCGACCATCATCAGTTATTTTGCTCCCCAAATAGCTAAACTCCTTCACTACTTTAAGTGTCTCATTTCCTAATCTAATTCCCTCAGAATCACCTGGCTTAATTCGACTACTTTCCATTATCCTCGTTTTGCCTTTGTTGATGTTCATCTTATATCCTTTTTCAAGACACTATCAATTACATTCAACCGCTCTTCGAAGTTTTTTGCTGTCCTTCACTGAACTACAATGCCATCGGCGAACCTCATAGTTTTTATTTCTTCTCCATGGATTTTAACACCTACTCCGAATTTTTCATTTGTTTACTTCACTGCTTGCTCAACATACAGATTGAATAACATCGAGGATAGGCTACAACCCTGTCTCATCCCTTCCCAACCACTGCTTCCCTTTCATATACCTCGATTCTTATAACTGACATCTGGTTTCTGTACAAATTGTAAATACCCTTTTGCTTCCTGTATTTTACCCCAGCCGCCTGTCTGTGTATCTCTCCATAATACTTCGACGTGTAATTAAATGACGTTTAACATGCATGTCTTGATAGTGTTAATGGGAGTGTGTACATCCCATACATAAAGCGTTAAACCGGCAATATTGATGACCCATTTTTTCAGAACCTTCGACAATTAGGGATCGGAAATTTTTTCTAACTACTGTTTCACTCAGGCTGGGCTTTCATGATTCTAAGTCAGTCCATTCGTTGGAAGGTCGGGAATAATAGCGAGTTGCTGTAGTACCCTAATTCTTCTCTTATTATCACCGTTAAACGTTATCACAGCGTCACAAACACCCAAGCGTAGTCATTCCTACAAAGACTTTTTTGGTATGCGGGTCGAAATGACGTTATTGAAAGACTCATTAGCGTTTTGCGTTCGACCGTAGAGATATTTGGAACGAACTTCACGATGAGTTAACTGCCTAGCTTTCATCACTGCACATGGTACGCTATTTTTGTGCCAAAAGTGTTCCTCTGTACCAGCTGCCTTAGTTTTGCGGTACTTGCACCATGAATCACACGAGGTGGGCACAGACCATGTATAGGTGTATCATCAGGGGATGATCTGAGGAAGAATGTAGCCCACACTGCTCTATTCATCCCTTGTAGGTCACATGTTCTGTTTCTTATTGCCATTCCACAATATTGCTGGAGTTCATCAATGTTTTCGTCTGTAAGCCTTCCTTTCTGCCATTTGGAGTCTCCACAAAATGCATGTGTAATGTCGCTGTTTCATTTTACACACTGCATCCAACCTCTTACCGTGAACATGAATTCAAGGAATGAATACCTGTAAACCACAATCTTTTGGAGTGAGTAGTTCCGGAGATAGAGTACTTTTACACTTGCACTATTAACTCTGATATAATAAAAACTATACTTCCAATTGGAATTAATCGTTAAATGAAGCAGCAAATTATTCTTGAGAGAGCAAATATTGTTAAGAGATAATAATCGGAAAACGTCACTTTTTGACCAATTTCGCCTCACATACTCAACGATATCTTTTTCTGTTACTTGTATTGTCAGTTCCATCGATCGTATTAAGGACAAGCTAAATTTTCAAATCCCTCCTAGTAGAACGCAGTAGAATACGCAGCCGATAGTTAAACGAACAATTCGACAAAAGAAGGGGACGAAAGCGTGTGTCGTAAATCATACTTGTAAAAACAGACATAATGTCTTATGGGATAACAGCAATCAGTGATTTTATAATGTTACTTAAAATCCGTCTTGATTGCAATTTATTTTTTTATTATTCATATGACCGGTTTCGGTTTATTCAGAACCATCTTCAGATCTGATATTTCAGTTACAGGAGTAACCCGTCCAAATCTAGCAACTTTCACATGCTACGATGTGACGTAGCATGTGAAAGTTGCTAGATTTGGACGGGTTACTCCTGTAACTGAAATATCAGATCTGAAGATGGTTCTGAATAAACCGAAACCGGTCATATGAATAATAAAAAAAAATTGCAATCAAGACGGATTTTAAGTAACATTAATCATACTTGTCATCAAGGTACTCGCTTGCTAACAGTGTGTGCTTCATAAAGTGCACCAAATGCAAGTTTCTTTTCGGGATCTGAGTTTCTCCTTGCGTATACAATTTTCAAACAACTTACGGGAATTCAGCCAGGTAGAATTTACAGCGACCGCCGATATTCCAGCGGGAGTAGACTGCGCCCCGCCATTTTCAAGGCACAAACTGAAAGCGACAGGCGATGTACAAACAAATTTTAAACCTCGGTTCCTGGAGTAATTCAGGAGAGATAACACACAGACATTGAACACTATTGCCACCAAAGATAACCAGAGGTATCGATAGTGAAAGACTGCGAACTGGCAAGCGAGGTAGCGTTAACTCTGTTCCTCTTTTTTTTGACGAGGGAGAGAACACGATTCCAAGCAGAGTTTCAACAAACGCCTCTATCCCGGTCTACAAGGTTGCTCGTTAATTTAATCTCAGCGGCCTCCTTAATAACACAGCCCCAATAGCTGGACGTGCACGGCAATATCTCGGTGTTGTTATATAGCGCAGGATGACCAGTACCAAAACAATGTACGGCAGTAGCAGATCCACCTGGCTGCTGTCACCGTGTGTGCCGTTTATGCTCGGTACATCGTTCCTCCACTGTCCTGATAGCCCGACCAAAGTATTCCATGCCACAGCTACAAGGAATGCAATATACACCCGCCTTACGCAAACCAGGATCATCCTTAACAGAACCTTAAAGCACTCTTATTTTAGATGGAAATCGGAAAAACACATTTCACATCGTATTTCCGCAAAATACGACCGATCTTGATGGAAGAGCTTCCTGCGAAAGGAAAAGGTGTCGACTCACTATTATCACCAGTCACCCGATGCATAGTTGGTCGATAGCGCAACGCACCTTCAATCTGTCTTTCACTATAACCATTTTGACGAAATGTAGTTTCACGATGGGCCAGGTCAGCTGGCAAAGTCTCAGTGTCGGAAATGACATGTGCCCTGTGTTCCAAGGTACGGAGTACCCCTTCACGCTGAGCAGTATGGTGAAAACTATCAGCCTGTAAATACGAGTCAGTGTGAGTACGTTTCCGGTAAACTGCATGTCGCAATGATCCATTAACCTTCCTCCTAACCAAAATATCAAGAAAGGGAACGCAACCATCCTCTTCCACCTCCATCGTAAAGTGAATGTTCGGGTGGATCGAGTTCAGAAGGGCTAAAAGGGCATTCAAATTCTCGCTACCATGAGGCCAAACAACAAAAGTATTATCAACATATCTGTAGAAGTGGGCGTGTTTCAAAGGCGCGGACTCCAATGCACATTCCTTGAAGTCTTCCATAAACAAATTTCCAGTCACAGGAGACAACGGGCTACCCATGGAAACTTCATCTGTCTGCTCGTAATACTGGTCATTGAATAAAAAAAGTTGTGGATGTCAACACTTGTCGAAAAAGGTTAGTAAATTCAACACCAAACCTAACCTCAATTAACCACAACGAATCAGACAGAGGAACACGAGAGAAAGAGAGAGACCACTTCAAAACTTACTAAATATCAGTCGTTCAACCGCATTCCCTCCAAACGACGTAAAAAATCAGCTGAGTTCCTGATATGATGTTCACACCGACCAACTTGTGGGCACAACTGAGAAGCAAGATGCTTGGCTACACGATATGTCGGAGCGCCGATATTCCTCACTATATGACGGAAAGGATCTCGTTCCTTGTGTACCTTCGGAAGACCATATAACCTAGGGGGAATTGCACTATAGGCGTTAGGACTCTTGACGGTGTCCCACGACAAACCATTTTTCTTCAGCAGTCTGTTCATATTGCTCTCAACACTTTTCGTGGGGTCACCGTCGATCCTGCAATACGCTGTCAGATAATAAACATTGCATCTTTGGTAACTAATCCTGTTTGTTTAAAACAAAGGTGGCATTTCCTTTGTCCGAAAGTAAAATGACAATGACAGGATCATCTCTGAGAGACCGTACAACAGCCCACTGTGTTGCTGTTACGTTACCTGTCCACCTGAAAAGCGTCTAACTTCTTTCAGCTATGCCTTAACATAGCTTCCCCTCTAACTACGAGGTGCATTCAAGTTCTAAGGCCTCCGATTTTTTTCTCCGGACTGGAAAGAGATAGAAACATGCACATTGTTTTAAAATGAGGCCGCGTTAATTGTCAATTCGTCCCAGAGATGGCAGCACCGTACGGCAGATGGAATTTTAACGCTAGCGGTGAGAATGAGAACTGTTTTAAATACTTAAAATGGCGACGTTTTCCTTACTTGAACAGCATGCAATCATTCGTTTTCTGAATTTGTGTGGTGTGAAACCAATTGAAATTCATCGACAGTTGAAGGAGACATGTGGTGATGGAGTTACGGATGTGTCGAAAGTGCGTTCGTGGGTGTGACAGTGTAATGAAAGCAGAACATCGTGTGATGACAAACCGAAACAACCTCGGGCTCGCACAAGCCGGTCTGACGACACGATCGAGAAAGTGGAGAGAATTGTTTTGGGGAATCGCCGAATGACTATTGAACAGATCACCTCCAGAGTTGGCATTTCTGTGGGTTCTGTGCACACAATCCTGCATGACAACCTGAAAATGCGAAAAGTGTCATCCAGGTGGGTGCCACGAATGCTGACGCACGACCACACAGCTGCCCGTGTGGCACGTTGCCGAGCAATGTTGACGCGCAACGACAGCAGGAATGGGACTTTCTTTTCGTCGGTTGTGACAATGGATGAGACGTGGATGCCATTTTTCAATCCAGAAACAAAGCGCCAGTCAGCTCAATGGAAGCACACAGATTCACCGCCACCAAAAAAATTTCGGGTAACCGCCAGTGCTGAAAATATGATGGTGTCCATGTTCTGGGACAGCGAGGGCGTAATCCTTACCCATTGCGTTCCAAAGGGCACTACGGTAACAAGTGCATCCTACGAAAATGTTTTGAAGAACATATTCCTTCCTGCACTGCAACAAAAACGTCCGGGAAGGGCTGCGCATGTGCTGTTTCACCAAGACAACGCACCCATACATCGAGCTAACGTTACGCAACAGTTTCTTCGTGATAACAACTTTGAAGTGGTTCCTCATGCTCCCTACTCACCTGACCTGGCTGCTAGTGACTTTTGGCTTTTTCCAACAATGAAAGACACTCTCCGTGGCCGCACATTCACCAGGCGTGCTGCTATTGCCTCAGCGATTTTCCAGTGGTCAAAACAGACTCCTAAAGAAGCCTTCGCCGCTGCCATGGAATCATGGCGTCAGCGTTGTGAAAAATGTGTACGTCTGCAGGGCGATTACGTCGAGAAGTAACGCCAGTTTCATCGATTTCGGGTGAGAAGTTAATTAGAAAAAAAATCGGAGGCCTTAGAACTTGAATGCACCTCGTACAGCACCTGAAACAACACCCATCCCTCCTATTCCGTGAAATGCAAAGCCACGTCCGAACTTACCAAACCCCTCATGCCTGAAGATGTCATGAAATTCATGATGATTGTGCTCCAAAACATCTACCCCACATACCCTTCAAGACATTTCTCACAGTAATCTCTCCATCTCAGCACCCAATCCACTTACCTCCACAACCATCCACCTCGACATCTTAGTTTAAACTCATTGTATTCACCATCCAAGTTATCATGGAGTGGTTACACTACAACATTCTATTCCATAACAAACATTCCCCTCTAAAAAGGAAAGTCCCCTTCATACACTCTCCATCCCAATACAAAATCCATGGCTTCCTATTTAACGAATCCTTATAGAAAACCTGTCAGACCATCCAAATCTTTCTGTGTACTGTGGACATTCAGATAATCGCCTTCTAGTGGCAAAAGGTGAAGTTGCAATCGGTCACCAGAAGAAAAACCCTGTTTGACCACAGCCCTTATGAAATACTCCCACTGAATATCTTATCCTTACTATCTTCTTCAAAACCTTAACAGTTATCTGTAACACTACATAAATCCACCTACTCACCCCATTTCCTGTGACTTCTTCATCCATATTGACCAAACGTTTCCATCCTGTGTTTATTGCTACTGACTCAACATCTGCAGCAGATCCTCTGCTTGATTCCAGCATTCTGTTACATACCGCGTCCAAGGGGACATTCTCTCGACTCCCCAGTGCACCTATCCCTACGACACTACTCTAGTTGTCTCCTGACTTCTCTCAACCTCCTTGGACGCCTCACTGCAGCAGTCCCCAATCCATTTGAAAGTGGCCACCTACCTGTTCAGCTCACCATCGCTTACACACTGCCTCTAGCCCATGCACCAGATCCCAACCTCTATCGCAGTGTTATAGAAGAATATTGCCACATCAACGGAAATGTCTACCAGGAATCCACAGATATGCATATTGGAAGCCACACAGAACCTGCCACCTACCAGATTATATTGATCCCACCCCACCCTTCTTACAGTTCTTTTCAGATGCTATATCAGCCAACATTTCTACAGATATCTTTGTATCCTCGTCACCCCATAAGCTATACTATTCCTCCAACAATCCCATCACTCATACCAATCCTTCCTAGGGACTCATAACTAGGATACCACACCACTGACATGTACAGAAACACACTAGTAACAAAGGGAGCTTGACAAGTCGGCCATAGCGGAGCATTCCCTAGGAAATGGACATAAAATACATTTCAAAAATAGAAAAGTGTTGGTTCATGCGTCTACATATTGGGACTCCGTTATAAAGGAAGCGGTCGATATTCGTTTAAACAACAACAATTTCGACAGAGACCAGGGATATACACTCAGCAGGGCATGGGGGCGGGCGTTGGACATCGAAGAAAGCAAAGACAGATGCGCGGCGCGGGAGCGGCATTTTCAAACGTGGCGCCGGCCCCTGGCGCCACCTGACGTCACCGGCGCTGCTTCGGGCAAAACCTCCCCCAGCTGCCCTGGTCGACATAAGCGCGCGCGTCACATTGGATCGATCTGATTGGCTGCTGATGATGTCATAATGCCTTTACAAGCGAGAAACCGTAGCAGCCCCGACGGTCAGGGATCTCCTGAAGACGATGGCGAAGATGGCCATCGAAAGCTCGAGGATTTTATTCGAATTGACGCGGCTGGAAAACCGAGGACGTTTTGTTCATGTATGCCGTCGTGAAAGATTCCGTGGACACATAACTTATTAAATTCAAAGAATATCGGCACTGGCGCCAGAATTCTACCAGATTCAGTGGTACACTCCCCATTAACCCTCCCAAGTTTGGAAAACATCCCATTGACTCACTGTCCACTCTTCCACAACATCAACCAATACCTGACAACCTAAACAAAGCTGATCACGTTGCAACCTATATCTCCAACATCTTCTTCATTTATGATGACTCACATATTGATTACTCACCATTTCCTATAATCTGTGAATGCACAAATACTATTGCTCCCTGGCTCCCTGTTTCCACTACTTCAACAACATATCACAAACAGAACTGAATGTACCTATTATTTCGCATGACATAAAACAAGTCATTGTTGGTCCTCAACACATGACCTTTTGACACCTAAAACAATGCCCCTCCCTTTTCTCTCCACACTTACATCCATTTACAACATGATGGTCTCTGCAGGTTACCGTCTTGAACTGTGAAAAACCCTCAAAATCTCACTGTTCTGCAAGCAGCACAAACCCCCTAACTATGCTTCTTCTTACTGGCCTTTCAGCCTGATTTGACTGTCCAGCAGTGTCTCTAAATCCATCTTCTGACCCACCTGTAAACACCTGAACACTAGAACTAATCGGGCTTGCATCCTGTCATATCCTATGATCACAAACTCCTGTACCCCACTCATTTCCCCTCCACTCAACTTCAAAAAATCGGCAATGTAGGTCTCCTGCGACTTGGAGAAAGACTAGGACTGTGTATGGCATCTGGTCTCCTTTTCTAACTTCGGGCTTATGCTCTTACCGTTAACTACATCTGACATACCGTATCCTGGCTTTGTAATTGCCCATTCTTGGTCACTATTGACAGTACCAATTCACACACAAGCTTTATACCAATGAAAAGAGAAAGTTTCAAAGGTTTTGGCAGGCGGCTGCGGGCGGGTGGTGATGGTTTCAGAAGCGGCTGGTAGAGTTCGCGCCAGTACGGCCGTAATTTTTAGAGATAAAACGACGTTCCACCTTAGTGGAAAAGTCAACAGGCACAACGTTCGCATATGGGGTTTGGAAAAATTCACATTAACCATTGCAACACGAAAGAGACTGAAGTGTTCTGTGCCTTAGCCAGTACAAAGGCTTACGGACCATTTTTGTTTGTAGAAAGAACTGTAATGGCAAGCACATACTGGGACATGTTGGAACAATGGCTGTTCTCTCAATTTGTGCAAGTTTCCCAGGACTTCTTTTTCCAAGAGGAAGGAGCTTCACCCCGTTGGCATCGTGACGTACGAGGCTTTCTGAGCGACTCCCTTTCTCAATGTTGGATCGGTCGCAGGGGACTCGAGGACCTGGCTCTGCACTTCTGGCCACCGAGATCTCCTGACCGCACAGCCTGCGACTGTTTCTTAGGAGGTTATGTGAAGGAAGCTGTTTACATCCCGCCTCTACCGACCACTCTGAACGATGTGTGGAACCGGACCACAGCTGCCGTGCGCTCAGCAACAGCAGATACCCTATCGCGTGTGTGGGACGAGTTTGGTTACCGTACAGCCAATGGTGGCCACATTGAACGTTTATAGCATTTATCACATTTCTAATTATTATATAATTATTAAAACCTAATTAATTATAAATTATTGAAAATTATTAAATCTATTATGCTGATATCAAACATAATGAAAAAAATACCTTGAAAGTTCCTCTTTTCATTGGTATCAGGCCTGTTCATTTTGGATTTGTACTTGAATAAATGGGAATTTCTGAAAATGGGTCCATCTTTTAGAATGACGCTGCATTCTGAATGACAGCCCATGTCCGGAAACGTACCGTTTGCGTTCTACGACAGTTTCAGTGCATATGTGTATGGTGTCTGCATCTGCTGAGGGAAACAGAAAAGTCGCAGAGCTGGTTGTGCTGGTATGCAACAGGCTAGACGGTGATGTGGGCAGTGTCTGTAACAACGTTGGTGGTCGCCACATCGAGCTGCTGTTGTAATGCATCAGTACTGTTGTGTATTTACAGTGTGCTGGGTTCTTTTGTTTGTTTTTGGATAATGTTAACATGTAATGTGTAAGTGTTATACAGACAAATGCATTTAACTGATAATGGATGTTTCCTTTCTAGTTCTCAGGTAATAATTGTACCACGTCACGCCTAATTCAGTTCCTCATGCAGAAATGGCTGATTTAAACATTTGAATTTATACCGTCTTAGAACGGAAACGATACCTTCCCAGACGTGGGTTCCTGTTCAAAATATTATGTAGTCACTGCCCTATACAAGCCCTTGAATTCTGTGAGAATAATTTCCAAACACTCTGTAGAGGTAAGAACTTCAATGTAGCACTCATACGTGTGTTAAGATACCAGGAAACAACATCCATTGATGAAACAAAAAATGCAAAAAGAAAGAAAGTGGTGCAACTGTTTAAAAACTGTTAGTAGTCTTGCAGTAGGTATGCCTGACATTGTTGAGTATGTTAGATTTACGTAAATCTCGCACGCTTGTTCGCCAGAATGCCTAACTGGAAATGAAAGTATAATAGCTGAAAGTAAATAGCCAACACGCAGCAAGCATACTGTACTTACTTATGGGCTTCACAAAGTCAGTCAGCACTTGATAAAAACTCTAAAATCGTACCATTTATTCACAGAGTAATGTAATTATAAGATACGTACACACACACACAGTCACAAACACACACTCGGATTATCAGTGAAATGATACACTAAGAATAATTTTAAAAAAATTCCTACCTTCCTCACAGTAGACGCCAGTAAATCCTTGTGGGCAGGTGCATGACCTGGTTGCAACGCTCCACACACCACCGTTGCGGCAGCTTTCCACTGGCCCTGTGGAAAGATTACAAAACTACTTACATTTGGTACTTTTAACTGATTTCGAAGATAGTGGTTCCAACAAATTTAATGTGTAACTTGGCATATATCGTACACAAACTTCGTGGAGCGAGAAAGGGTTTCAATCAGTTTGGCAACATGTCCCACTCAGGAAGACTTACACTATATGATCAAAAGTTGTAAGTAGGGTGTATAGGTTATAGGACACAACGGAGCACTATGTGAGATAGTAGATGGTTTAGCCTTTTGACAAAGTTTACAAATAGACAAGACTCTACGAATTCTCTTTTCCATATTGTTAAAATAACAAGTCGTCCGAAGAATATAACATTTTCGTGGAGCAAAACGTGCGTAGCTGAAATGAATGTACCAAATGAGCTTATTAGCAAAATCGTCAGGAATGCAAAGTACCCATAGCTTGTCATCAATAGTGCAGCGTTTGAAGAGTATGTCGTTTCTAACCAGATAATAATGCTGAATCTGTGTGTCTTTTCATGCCATTTACTTTTGATGTCTTTCAAAATCGGATTATTATCTTGTTCATGAACAATGTCCTTTAAAGATATGGTGATGAAGTTTTCAAAGGCGACTTTCTGAATGTAAAGAATACTGAAATTTTCCTCGAGGATGCCTTCTGTGTTACTTTTCTCAAGACCATCCAGTGCGTGTGACAGTGCGTCCGCAGCAATGTTCTCCTTGCTGGGAATGTAGACTATTGTGAAGTGGAATTCTTGCAGAAACAATGCCCAAAGTTTTAACCTGTCGTGATTTAATTTTGAAGACATAATAAATTGTAATGCACGGTGATCACTGTATACATTTACGTGCTTAACAGAAAGAAAGAAACGGAATTTGTTAAATCCCCAAACGATAGCTAAAGCTTCTACAGTAATTCAGTAATGGAGTAACTTTTTTCCAGATTTTGTTAGCTCTCTTCTAGCAAAAGCAATGGTTTTCTGAACTGTAGCGTCATTTTCTATGGCTTTTCTAAATATATGGGCACCAAGACCGACTTTAGAAGAATCCGTGCTAAGGTAGAAATCTTGTGACAAATCTGGATGAGCTAATATTGGCACGTTAAGTAGAGCTTATTTCAAAGAACTGGATTCCAATTGTGCCTGTTCGTCCCACTTTCAAATAGTATTTTTTCCAGTGAGAGAACAAAGTTTTGGTGTAACTAGAATTTGCATATTCAGTAAATGACGGTAAAAATTTACGGGAACTAGAAAACTGCGGACTTGTTTTTTTTTTTGTGGATGGAACTGGAATGGCTCTGATTGCTTCTAACTTTTCAGAGCCAGCTGAATGCCTTCAGACGAAATAATATGTCCCAAAAACTTTACCTTTGTTCTACCGAATTCAGACTTTTCCAAGTAAACTGTAATTCCAGATTCTGCAAAAATATGTAACACGCTGTTGAGGATGCGATTATGTTGTTCCCATGAGGCTTCTGCTATCAGAATATCGTCCACATATAAGGTAATGTAACGTTTTAAGAACTCAGGTAATATGGAATTTAGCCCACGAATGAAAGCTGCCGAAGAAATGTTCAAACAAAAAGGAAGTTTCCGGAATTGATAACAAACGCCTAAACAAAGAAAAGCTGTGTATTTTCTACATTCTGGATGAAGCTCGATCTGATAATAGCTGGATCTGAGATCAATGGAAGACAACACTTTTACACGATTAAAATTTTGAAGAAGTTCTTCCAACGTTTGCGGCCTGTCTGTTTCAGGAATGGTGACAGTATTGATTTGTCTCGAATCTAAGACAAGCCTGATCGTTCCATTTTTCCTCTCAACAACATGTAATGGATTGTTGTATGAGCTTACTGCAGAATCAATAATTTCCTCGTCAAGCATAGACTGTATTTCTGTTCTAACACAGTCCCTATAATGTGCCGGAATTACGTATAGTGTATCACAAAATTTAGTATGCTCACGAACACGAAATCGGTATTGAAATCCCTTGATTGTTCCTGTTATGTGAGTAAAAACTGTGGAATGTGCTTGTAAAATCTCAAAAAGGTCCTGCCTATCAGTGTCATTACAATTCTCAATTGTTTGAATTTTATTCTGAATTAACTCATTAGTATCAAATACGCCGTCGATATCATCCCTGTGAATACTTGCAGAGTGATTGTTAGTGTCAAGTTCCGTCGAAAATTCCGAACTGTTGTCTAACAGAAGGTAAAGCCGATTAATTTCCTCGTCATGGTTTGAGAGCCAATCTTCAAATTTCAAAGCTATTGACTTCCTTTCTTTCTCTAAACTTATTTCAGCATCGTGAACGTTTAAGATTGCTTTGTATTCATTCAAAATATATTTTCCGTCGACAATAATGGAACAATAAAAAAGTTCATGTGAACAGCTCGTAGCGTTGCGCAGTTAGAGGTGAGCCGCCAGCAGTGGTGGATGTGAGGAGAGAGATGGCGGAGTTTTGAGAGCGGATGATCTGGACGTGTGTCCATCAGAGAGAGTAATTTTGTAAGACTGGATGTGATGAACTGATATATATATATATATATATATATATATATATATATATATATATATATATAATGACTTTTCAATACTATTAACGTAAATACATTGTTTGTTCTCTATCAAAAGCTTTCATTTGCTAACTATGCCTATCAGTAGTTAGTGACTTCAGTAGTTAGAATTTTTTATTTAGCTGGCAGAATTGGCGATCGCTGTATTGCACTAGTTTGAGTTAGCAAGAGTTTTGTGAGGTAATTGATTCATTAAAGGCATAGGTTATTGTTTGTCAGGGCCATTCTTTTGCTGGGATTGCGCTAAAAAACATAAACAAATAAATGAAATAAAATAAAATAAATATTGTGTGTCAGTTTAGTGTTGATCAGAATAAGTAAAGAGAGTAATGTCTGAGTACGTTCAGCTTTGCTCAGCACACTAAAATATCAATTTCTCTAAGGGGACATTTCAAAGTATGCAGACCTGGCTGAAAATGACTTACAAGTTTGTGGTGGCGTCCATTGGTAATGGTGGAATTCAATTTTGTGTTAGCCCACCCTTAGCCTTGATGACAGCTTCCACTGTCGCAGGAATATGTTCAATCAGGTGCTGGAACGTTTCTTGGGGAATGGCAGCCCATTCTTCACGGAGTGCTGCACTGAGCAGCTGTATCGACGTCGGTCGGTGATTCCTGGCACGAATTAGGCGTTCCAAAAAATCCCAAATGTGTTCTATAGCATTAAGGTCAGGACTCTGTGCAGGTCAGTCCATTACAGGGATGTTATTCTCGTGTAACCACTCCGCTACAGGCCGTGCATTATGAACAGGTGCTCGATCGTGTTAGAAGATGCACTCGCCATAGCCGAATTGCATACGTGACAATGATGGCGATGGCAACTTTAATTTTGTTCATACACTAGGCTCAAATAGTGCTGTGGGATCCCGAAGATCTGAGAGTACCACGTGATAGATTCCTTACCTTCAGGGGGCATTGCACGATGTGCAGGTCAAGTGTGTTCACCAGGACCAATCTCCTACAGAAAGTGCCTCAATAGACTGAGATCTGAAGTCTGCAAATGACAGGTTATTTAGGCAACGTGGTGCTACACTGATGAACTCATATTCAGTGTGACAGTAGAGAAGCCCAGACTGCTCATCACATGCTTCAGTGTTAACTGAGCCGGGGCTGGGTCGCCTCATGCTTTGTTTTCTTTTTTTTATCATTCTTTGAAGTCCAGTAGTGTCTTATTTCTTCATCAGTTACCGCCATGACGTTGCTGTCTTCTCTCTGTGAAAGGCAGCAGCAGCGTGAATCGGTACTAGTACAGCTGTACTATCTTTGGTGTGGCCGAAATATTTTATGTGTGTAGCAGTCGGTCAGTTGGGGCAGAGCAGCGATGAAGTCGCTGTGGCGGATAGTCAGGCCGGAGCCGCTGGCTGCGTGCACGCGCGGTTGGAGTTGTGCATCGCTTCTTGAGAGGGTTACGAAATTCGTCGGCCACAGATCCTGGGCACTAAAGCTGAACGCTCACTTAACCTACTATCAAGCAATCCTGCTATCACATCTCTTCGTGTGATCCTGGTTGTCACTTTCTGGGAGATTCCTACGAGCAACAACGTGTGTACATTGAAGTCAGATAGAATTGCAGCCATCTTACTGTGTCGTGTTTAACTTAATTTAATTTATTCCTTCATTAATGAAGA
This sequence comes from Schistocerca nitens, assembly GCF_023898315.1. Classification (NCBI taxonomy): domain Eukaryota; kingdom Metazoa; phylum Arthropoda; class Insecta; order Orthoptera; family Acrididae; genus Schistocerca; species Schistocerca nitens. The sequence goes on from NC_064624.1 coordinate 65,913,983, forward strand.
ACACCAGTGGTATCTTCTGACTAGTGGCCGTTGACATTCCGTGGACCTGCCCTGGTCGTTGACGTAGTTTGTAGCAGTGAATTTTCCTCGTCGGGTTGATGCTGTCCAGCACAGCGTGTAGTTAGACAGCTGAGGTGTGTTGGTAGTTTTGGGCGTTTATTCTGACTTGGCTGGATTGGTCACCAGTATCCAGAACGTTGTGCTATTGACATCGTGTTGTCGTTTTGCTGGTGGGATGGAGCAGAACTGATCTTGTTGATTGGTTCGTCGGCTGGCTTTCGGTTGGGTTGCCTTCCAATTAAGAGGTTGTCGGTCTGGCTGCCTGTCTCAACCTAAACGTGCGATAGTGTGGCCATCCCACGCCGACCCTTGGAACTTTCTGAGCACCGCTCCTTATGTGTTACATAATGATTTCCTTTTTAGTCTTAAGTACTCTGTGTGGCCTTCAGCCGAGTTTCAGCCATTCTAAATTAAAATTGAAAATTAAGCCGTAAATTTGTTTCAAGTTGGTATGTGGCCTTTAGTCGAGTTTTCAGCCTTTTCAAATCAAAAGGTGAACACTTTTGTCCATGCCTTAAGCCGTAAGAAATAATTTCTAGTTTGTATGTGGCCTCCAGCGAGTTTTCCAGGTTAAATTAAAAATTGGAAATTTCTTTGTCTGGGCTTTAAGCCATGAGATTGTTTGGGTTTCGTATGTCGCCTTCAGCAGAGTTTTATATGAAGCATTTTAGGATAAAGCCTTTAGCCTATTTTAGTTGAAATTTAGAAGCTCTTCCCCTTAGGCCTTAAGCCGTAAAATTGTTTTCTGCATGGTGTGTGGCCTTCAGCCGAGTAATAATCTCTCTTAAATTAAAAATTCAAGATCCTTGTCCTGCCCTTAAGTCATAAGGTTGTTATTCTTTAGAATGAGGGCTTCAGCCGAGTTTTACACGAAATATTTTAAGAGAAGGCCTTCAGCCTTTTCAAATTGAAAGCTCTTCTTACTAGAACCCGTTGAATTGTTTTGTTGATATGCGGCCTTCAGCCGAGTTTTCAGCCATTTAAACATGGAAAATCTTTGTCTTCACCTTAAGCTGTAACACTGTTCTTGATTAATGTGAGGCCTTCAACCGAGTTCTACGGGAAACATTTAAGCTATGATTTTGAGCCTATTAATATTGAGGATAATTTTTTTTTCTAAATAAGTGAAACCTCCAGAAGAACTCCTGTACCGCAATTCCTTGCTTAGGCCTTGTGTCTTGGATTTTCGATGTGGCCTTCAGCTGATCTAAATTAAATCAAAGGAGGTCTTTCGTTAAAACCTTGAGAGTTTTTGATTCTTGCTTGTGTGAATGTTTTAAGAAATAAAGTTTATATGTTAAGTGCAACTCACAGTAACTTATTTCTGTCCCTTTCCACAAATATGACCTCATCCGCTCTGTCCTGCTAGCCCAATGATTTCACTGACTGTGTCCAGCCCTGGCACAGAAGATGAACTTCAGCAAGGAATAGAAAACGCTTTGAAAATGACCAAGTTTAGCGCTGAAGTAATATAATCATAGCTGTTGACGAATATGCTGTGAGTGATTCTGGTATGAGAAATAAGTGCAATGCAGATAGTTAAGGGAGACGAAAATAAAAATTGTGATAGTGAACTGGAATTCGACAGCAGCAAAAGGACGAGAAGAACAAATAGGAGAACACTGATTGCGGGACTGCAGTGAAATAGGAAGATAGCTGGTATGCTTTTGCACGGAACATAATTTAATTACTTCTAATATTTGGTTTTAAGACTCACAAAGGAAAGCGTATACATGGAAGAGATCTGGATACACGAATGGTTCAGACAGATAATTCGAAACGAACTTTAAGCCGTAAAACATTCGTAGCGGCAAGTATGAACTCTGGCCACAATTTATTGGTTTTGAACTGCTGACAGGAAATCGCAGAAATTTCCGAAATTAAGGACATGGGATTTGGACTAACAGAATGGTCCACGGTTGTTTCAGATCTTCAAAGGGAGCATTAAGCAACGATTGACTAAAACATGAGATACAAATGCAACGAGTGACGAATTGGTAGTTTTGCGAGATAAATACTGAAAGGCCAGAGGAAATTTTTGAATTACACGCGAGTTATTGAACGTAAAAGACGAAAGGAGACAATATAAACGTGCAGAAAATGCACTATGCAGGCGTAAAAGAAGTGAAACTAATAAAAAGCGCAAAATTTTAAAGCAGACGTGGTTAGACAAGAAATGCGAGCCTGTACAAGCATGTATGATTGTGAAAAATATAGGTGCCACCTACAGGAATATTAAAGAGATCTCTAGAGTGAAGAGAGGGACTTGTATGAATGTTGGCTCATGTGGAAAGCCAATTTATGCAGAAAAGTAGAAGACTGGAAGGTCAAAACTTACGGGGTAAGTCACTAACTATTGCCACGAAGTATAACTCCGAAAGTATGATAGGAGCTGAAAAATTTGTGGGACAAATGCGTCATAGGAAAACGGGGGACACTATGACGTTGGTTTTTTCTTGCTAGATGGGGTCGCTTCAGAGATATGAAGGTCAATTTTGTTTTTTAAATAGGATGCTGCAGTTTGGTACTTATTTTCTGATAGAGGCTATCGAGACGAATCCAATGATATGTAACAGTAACATCTTTCAAGGTCAACGAAGGTCATAAAGGTGGCGTGAACGCCCATTTACAGAAGGTGTTCCAAGTGATGGTGATTGGTATCAATGCAGTGCTGCAATCTTCTTGTCATGGACTGAGTGGTATTCCTTACGACATCGGGGCTTATCGCAGAATATGCTCTAATAATTCTCTCTCGCATATCTTCAGGTATAGTTGGAATGTCTTTATAAACAATGTATTTTACGAATACCTCCAAGAAAAAAATCCAGAGGCGTCAACTATGGCGAACGAGCCGGCCACGACACATTTCCCCCGCGTCCAGTCCTACGACTTGGTAATTAATTGTCTCTGGAACTCATTTCTAGCTATCAGCGAAAAATGTGCCCGACACCCATCGTGTTGATTCCAAATTCTCTTCCTTGTTCCTTAAGGTACTTCTTTCAATAACAGACCTAATGTTTCTTGCAGGAAAGTGGTGTACTTTCTACCATTAACATTTCCTTCGATGAAATAGGGGTCTATAATTCTGTCCTCCAGAATTCCATACCATGCATTCACCGACCACGGTTTTTGGTGACCAACCTGCAACAGCCAACGTGGATATTCAGTTTCTCAACAATGAATGTTATGCAAATTAACATTTCCTTGGTTCGTGAATGTAACCTCGTCAGAAAATAAAATAAAATTAATAAATGTGTCATCCCTCTGAATCTGAAGTAGAGCCCATCGCTAGAATTCAATGCGACGCATACAATCCATACCAGTTAATTCTTGGTGGAGACTGATACGGTAAGGATGATGTTTATGGCGATGCAGAAAACGAACAACACTACTCTGGCTCAAGCTCCCTGCGATTTGACGTGATCTAACACAAGAATCTCGAATTACAGTGGCAAGAGTACCAATTTCCGTTTCCTCGTTAATAAATTTCCTTTGTGGGATTTATTTGCGATGCGTTAAAGATCCAGTTGTTCTGAATTTTTCACATACACATTTAAGTCTATGACGTGTAGGTGAGTATGTTGAGAATATCTCTCATCGTATAAGTCTCTGGCTCTCTCTGAATTTCGCTTGGCATTCTCTGTAAATGAGAAGCATATCGACTTGTTCTTCAAAGGAATACATAATTCACATTCGCTTGATTCAACGATACTAATCTTGCTATTAGTGTTGTATTGCGAAACCGTCGAATGATGTTTACATGTCAAAAGGGACGTTAGATGGATACGCCGTACGAGATGGAATTGTCAGAGCATGTGCTTCGATAAGTACCGAAGTGATAAGGAATGCCACTGAATCGATGATACGAAGATTGCAGCATTGCATTGATACCAGTGATCATCACTTCGAACACCTTCTGTAAATGGACGTTCATGCCACCTTTGTGACCTTCGTTGACCATCAAATACCTTACTGTTACACATCATTGGATTCGTCTCGATAGCCGCTATCAGGAAATAAGTATCGAACTATAGCATCCTATTTAAAAAAACAAAGTCGACCTGCATATCTCTGACGTGACCACACCTAGGAACAAAAAAGCAACGTCACATTGTGGCCTCCATTGTCCCATGCAACTATTGTCCCTCAAATTTTTAAGTTACTAGGTGGTCCACTGATCGTGACTGGGCAAAATATCTCTTGAAATAAGCGTCAAACGAAAAAACTACAAAGAACGCAACTCGTTTAGCTTGAAAGGGAACTGACATTCCACACTCCGATCTGTAAGACGTTAGTTTTCTTTCCTTTGATAACGACGTCCTCCTGAGCATTCCCCGCCCAGAGATCCTAATGGGGGACTATTTTATCTCCGCAATATTTTACCCAAGAGGACGCCATCATCATTTAACAATACAGTCAAGCTGCATGCTATTGGGAAAAATTACGGCTGTAGTTTCCCCTTGCTTTCAGCTGTTCGCAATACCAGCACAGCATGACCTTTTTGGTTAGTGTTGCAAAAGGCGAGATCAGTCAATCATCCAGATCGTTGCCCCTGAAACTATTGAAGAGGCTGCTGCCGCTCTTCAGGGACCACACGTTTGTCTGGCCTCTCAACAGGTACCCCTCCATTGTTGTTGCACCTACGGTAAAGCTATCTGTATCTCTGAGGCACGCAAGCCTCCCCACCAATGGCAAGGTCCATGGTTCATTAGGGGGCTTGAAGGAATATTCTTGAAGGAATATTAAAATATAATTTCTGTAGTATAGTATGAGAACTAGGTTGGTTGGTGGGTTGCTTGGGGAAGGAGACCAGACAGCGTGGTCATCGGTCTCATCGGATTGGGGAAGGAAGGGGAAGGAAGTCGGCCGTGCCCTTTCAGAGGAACCATCCCGGCATTTGCCTGGAGTGATTTAGGGAAATCACGGAAAACCTAAATCTGGATGGCCGGACGCGGGATTGAACCGTCGTCCTCCCGAACGCGAGTCCAGTGTGCTAACCACTGCGCCATCTCGCTCGGTGAGAACAAGGAGGTGGGACAAAGACTATTTAAGCACAAAGGAAAGAGAAATCACAACTGAAAAATAAATAATTTTTCACTTATTTTGTTCCACATGCTCCTATTGTGAATAATAAATATCAGTAGCCTACTGAATCGTACCAAACAGATCCTACAAAAAACAGTATTAAAGACTGTAAAACTAAGGCATTATGACGCTGTAATTGACAGTGAAGGATTATGTGCCTTACATTATGCTTTACACCTCATAGAACAAGCAAAAGTAAGTCATATGCGATATATAATCCATATATTGAATCTAAGACTACTTTCCGTCATGTATGGTAGCTTCTGTTTATTGCAACTCTAAATAATGTCATTAAATACCGAACTCATTTTTAATATAATGAATGATAATCTTGCTATATGTATTCAACCGAAACTACTCACCTAGAGGCCCTTGGGCACCAGCTGCAAGGCGTTCTGGAAAGAAAAGAAAACTTAAATTTATTAACTTGTGTGTAAAAGAACTTACTTCAAGATACAGACCGTGTTTCATAAGGAATTAAGGCGTATATCGATAATTCCGCATCTGCTTGTTAAAAATGTTGTACAATCATTTTACTTTCATTGACTGCAATAATATAATAAACTTTATCTGTGTTTTCATTACATTCTAGCCCTTTAAGTATCACATTCATCGTCACTTTGTGGACCTGAGTGGCATATACTGGCAGTTTCCATACACAACAGTCAACTTAAAATATCATGGCAAATAACTTTTTTAGACCTTTGATCACTTTTTAAATTAAAATTACTTGATACTACATGGTAACATAGCTTTCAGATGAAGGATGCAAGCCTTAATGAGGCGAAATATGATTCACGAAACTGGATTACAAACATGACAAGATCATATGTTGTCCATGTTGCACTGTGACTTGGAAACTGCTGTTGTTTATAAATCTAAAAATAAATTAGAACAACTATCTCCACCAGTCATTTTTATTTTCTCACATGACGCATTTTGATGGATTACGTCTTCATCTTCAGGTGGGAAAGGCTAAATGTAGCCATCTGTTTGTTTTGAACTTCATTTTGCAAATGGCACAGCATAAAGAACCCATAGGGTTGTTGAAAATATACATTTTCATCAATAAGTGGCACACACGCGAAAGAACACATAAATGATGAAGATGTGTATTTATGAGGACTATGAGGGTCCGTTCTGCTGGAACATCTCCGAAATGAAGTTTGAAACAAACAGCTAGCTACATCCAACAAACAAAATGGAGTGAAGACCACTGATCCAACTAGCTCATGGAAAGCATCATGGGTGAAACTGAAAGTGAGCAGGTTGAGGGTTTACGTATTGAATCATAAAAGTCGAAATTGCCGAGCATAACACGCGTAAATAACATATCTTTGATGGTATCAACCTAGGTGAGGCCATAGTCATAACAGACGAATTATGCCTCAGTTTTCTATGGAAAAATAAACAAATAATTATAAGTAGACATTCCATCCTCTTTATTGTACTGCTGTCTTCTGTAGCCTGTTGTCACATTTCCTCATCACATGTCACATTGTAAGGGATGCTTATAATAATGTTGAAGTTTGTATCTGGCTTTGATTACTGCTTGGACTTTTTACTACCAATTGATTCATTCATTTGGTCCTGGTGAATTAATAGGAAGTTGGAAGCACAGTCAACCTAAAAAGAATGATTATCAAAGGTAGATTACGCTAGCCGGCTGCGGCGGCCGTAGGGTTCTAGGCGCAACAGTCCGGAACTGCGCGACCGCTACGGTCGCTGGTTCGAATCCTGCCTCGGGCATGGATATATGTGATGTCCTTAGGTTAGTTAGGTTTAAGTAGTTCTAAGTTCTAGGGGACTGATGACCTCAGATGTTAAGTCCCATAGTGCTTAGGGCCATTTTTGAAGATTAGGCTAAAGCCTTCACACACAACAGTGGTTCAAAAACTCAGATGCAAAAAGGAATTTTCTCAGGGATCAAAACAAAACGATTCTTTTATGTTTCGGCAAAAAACAGGAAATTACTTTTTAAAGTTCATTACTATAATCACTATTTCGTAATACTGTAATACAGTACTAGCATTATCACGTGACATGATGTGGTGGAAGTTAAAGATTGTGCAAACGAACGTAGGAACAACTTCTTCCTCACACTGTTCACCCACGAGGCTACGACACTATTGACCATTAAAAATGCTACACCACGAATATGACGTGCTACAGACGCGAAATTTAACCGACAGGAAGAAGATGGTGTGATATGCAAACGATTAGCTTTTCAGAACATTCACACAAGGTTGGTGCCGGTGGCGACACCTACAACGCGCTGACATGAGGAAAGTTTCCAACCGATTTCTCATACACAAACAGCAATTGACCGGCGTTGCCTGGTGAAACGTTGTTGTAATGATTCGTGTAAGGAGGAGAAATGCGTACCATCACGTTTCCGACTTTGATAAAGGTCGGATTGTAGCATACCGTGATTGCGATTTATCCTATCGCGACATTGCTGCTCGCGTGCGTCGAGATCCAGTGACCGTTAGCAGAATATGGAATCGGTGGGTTCAGGAGGGTAATACGGAACGCCGTGCTGGATCCCAACGGCCTCGTATCACTTGCAGTCGAGATGACAGGCATCTTATCCGCATGGCTGTAACGGATCGTGCAGCCACGTCTCGATCCCTGAGTCAACAGACGGGAACGTTTACAAGACAACAACAATCTGCACGAACAGTTCGACGACGTTTGCAGCAGCATGGACTACCAGCTCGGAGACCGTGGCTGCGGTTACCCTTGACGCTGCATGACAGACAGGAGCGACTGAGATGGTGTACTCGACGACGAACCTGGGTGCACGAATGGAAAAACGTAATTTTTTCGGATGAATCGAGGTTCTGTGTACAGCATCATGATGGTCGCATCCGTGTTTGGTGAAATCGCTGTGAACGCACATTGGAAGCGTGTATTCGTCATCGCCATACTGGCGTATCACCCGGCGTGATGGTATGGGGTGCCATTGGTTACACGTCTCGGTCACCTCTTGTTCGTATTGACGGCACTTTGAACGGTGGACGTTACATTTCAGATGTGTTACGACCCGTGGCTCTACCCTTCATTCCATCCCTGCGAAACCTTACATTTCAGCAGGATAATGCACGACCGCATGTTGCATTTCCTGTACGGGCCTTTTTGGATACGGAAACTGTTCGACTGCCGCCCTGGCCAGCACATTCTCCAAATCTCTCACCAATTGGAAACGTCTGGTCAATGGTGGCCGATCAACTGGCTCGTCACAATACGCCTGTCACTACTCATGATGAACTGTGGTACCGTGTTGAAGGAGCATGGGCAGCTGTACCTGTACACGCCATCCAAGCTCTGTTTGACTCAATGCCCAGGTGTATCAAGGCCATTATTACGTCCAGAGGTGGTTGTTGTGGGCACTGATTTCTCAGGATCTATGCACCCAAATTGCGTGAAAATGTAATCACATGTCAGTTCTGGTGTAATATATTGGTCCAATTAATACGCAGTTATCATTTGCATTTCTTTTTGGTGTAGCAATTGTAATGGCCAGTAGTGTATATGCTCAAATATTTCATGTAAATTCCATGTCTGAGGTGTAGTTATTTCCCAAAATTGACCATAAATTACTTCATTATTTAGTTCGCAACAGATAAATGAACTATTTTGTAGTAGAACACAAATTAACAATGTAATGGCTACTAAAATTTCAAATAGCCTACATGCTATTATTATTATTACTATACATGCCAGTGGTCAGATAGAAAACCTTAAGTTTTCTAATTTCTGCCACTGCAGAAGTAATGATTACAACATTTAAGTGATTTGCAAACAGTAAGAGCATTGCGGACATTTTAAATCGGTTGATTTTAAATGGGGGTGCGGTATGTCCCTGAACCAAGTGTTACAAGGGAGGGGGTTGGTGCGGAGGCGGCGTGTTTTGTGTACACCCTCACCGTGGAAAAAAAAAATGGTTGAAATGGCTCTAAGCACTATGGGACTTAACATCTATGGTCATCGGTCCCCTAGAACTTAGAACTACTTAAACCTAACATAAGGACAGCACGCAACACCCAGTCATCACAAGGCAGAGAAAATCCCTGACCCCGCCGGGAATCGAACCCTGAAACCCGGGTTCTTTTGTGAGGAGGAGCTACAGGAGTCACTTACGATGAACTGTTGATTGTTTCATGACATTACAAAATAAAAGACTGTTACAAATAAGCAGTATCAATTGTGTTTATGACTCGTGTAATTAATAAAACATACACAAAACATGATTTATCTTTCTTTAAAAATAAAAGTGTTTAACGAAAATTCTTTTTCATTCTAAAGTGTAGGTAGAGGGCTACCAACAAATATCTGATCGCACTGAAGAATAATTCTGGCAGAAACTGTTGAAATTATTGATCTCTATTGGGTCATGAATACTGTCCGTATTTTCATACTCAGACTTTATACACACACCAAAGAAGTTTTCCATCACCTCGGTCCCGAGAGCGAAGCTGTACAGAAAATAGGAATAGAGATCAACATAAACGTAATTTCCGCCCTTTTTACTGCTCATGAAATCTACACATTGCATGTCGCACCACGTTTCAGCGTGACCTTCAGAGGTCGTCCAGATTGCTGTACCTCTAACACCCAGTAGCACGCCCCTTGCATTGGTGCATGCCTGTATTTGTCGTTCCAAAGTACCCACAGGTTCATCAAGGCACTGTTGGTCCGGATTATCCGCCTCCTCAACGGCGATTCGGCGTAGACCCCACAGAGTGGTTGGTGGATCACATCGTCCGTAAACAGCCATTTTCAATCTATCGCAGGCATGTTCGATAGTGTTCATGTCTAGGGAACATACTGGCCACTCTAGTCGAGCGATGTCGTTCTCCTGAAGGACGTCATTCACAAGATGTGCACGATGGGGGCGCGAATTGTCGTCCATGAAGACGAATGCCTCGCGAATATGTTGCCGATATGGTTGCACTATCGGTCGGAGGATGGCATTCACGTATCGTACAGCCATTACGGTGCCTTCTGTGACCACCAACGGCGAACGTCGGCCCCACATAATGCCACAACAAAACAGCAGGGAACCTCCACCTTGCTGCACTCGCTGGACAGTGTGTCTAAGGCGTTCAGCCTGACTGGGTTGCCTCGAAACACATCTCCGACGATTGTCTTGTGGTAGCCATATGAGTCACTCATCGGTGAGAGAATGTGATGCGAATCCTGAGCGTTCCATTGGGCAAGTTGTTGAGCCCATCTGTTCAGCACAGCATGGTGTCGTGGTTGCAAAGATTCACTTCGCCATGGACGGCGGGAGTGAAATTGCGCATCATGCAGCCTATTGCACACAGTTTGAGTCGTTACACGACGTCCTGTGGCTGCTCGAAAAGCACTATTCCACATGGTGGCGTTGCTGTCAGGATTCCTCCGAACGATAATCTGTAGGTAGCGGTCACCCACTGCAGTAGCAGCCCTTCCATCTACATCTACATGGAAGCCCCGCTAGTAAAACGCAGTCTTTGGTTAGCTTTCCCCACAACATTTTCTATGTGTTCTTTTCAATTTAAGGTGGGTGGCCTCAGCGAGGCATGTCATCGACAGTTTCTGTTTCTCTGTATCTCCTCCATGTCCGAACAAGATCGCTTTGCGTCAGTCCGAGACGCGTGGAAACTTCCCTTGTTGAGAGCTCTTCATGGCACCAAGTAACAACGCGGACGCGATCGATCCGTGGTATTGACCGTCTAGGCATGGTTGAACTACAGACAACACGAGTCGTGTACCTCCTTCCTGCTGGAATGACTGGAACAGATCGGCTGTCGGACCCCCTCCGTCTAACAGGCGCTGCTCATGCATGGTTGTTTACATCTTTTGGCGGGTTTAGTGTCATCTCTGAACAGTTAAAGGTGCTGGTCTGTGATACAATATCCACAGTCAACGTCTGTGGGGTGATGCAAAACTTTGTTTATGTGTGTATTTTGGATATAGGATGTAAATGCATTTCTTTCCATTCCACCCTCGTCGTTAAGTTTGTCGCCCTCTCTGTTTCTGTACTAGCCTCCGTTAATTGTCAGTGTCCGCAAGTACTACATTATACGTTAACATGTCCAAGCTCTTCATATGCCAGCCAGCGACTACCTACACGAACAGCTGCTCGTAGCGCAAACTCTGCAACGACGCACCTGTTGTCATGCACCTGAGAAGTTTACGTTTCTTCCACTGATTGACTACCCTTGACGTGAAAGAATACGTTATCGAATGCGCGGAAAGTAAATTTATATAATTCGCGATTTATGCGAGGACGTATTTTTCTCACTGAGGTATTGCTTAATTCGCAGCTAAATGCTGTATTTCCACTTGATATTTAAGCCATCTTCATGTTTTGTACTCTAATAGCTGGAACTTGAAAACGTAGCAGTTACTTTGTCTCCATCTGAGTGTGTGATGCATCATTAAGATACCTGTGCAACGTATCACACGGCACGGAGGGAGTCTATTGTGTATGTAAGGAACACATCGAGAGTGAACCAAGCAATAAGTCTGAGTGGAAAAGAAGTCACATTGTATCTCCCTTGGGTATGTAACACCCTGATAAACACGCTGCACATTAAGTATAGTCCTTCACAGCCAAACATTTACTTTATGTTGTATTGCACGGACATTAATAAAAATTGTGAACAATGGTGCTAGGGTAAGTTATTCTATTCTCCTTTATTGCATTCTGATAAAATTTGTGACGTTTTGAAGGTAGGGTACTGGTAAAACAGTCTGTCACGGAAAAACAGGCCTTCTGTGGTAGGCAGGATACTGATCTTATTGTGTGACAGGAAAAGCAGGTCTCCTCCAGTAGGCAGTAGCTGTAAACGTGGCACAAGAAAAACACAGAGCAGCACACCGCACTCAGCTATGGGAAGTTACACACCTCTACAACTATGTAGGCCATGTATAGTACACCACAAGAATTGGTCATCGTTGGTGGAATATGAATGCGTACAAGCAAAAGCTTTTAAATGTATTTTGCAGTAACATATTTATTTTGTTCCCTAGAGACAAGATTAGTATTTGTAGGAAACACTTACGACAAACACGCATTGATTATACACTGAAGCGCCAAGGAAACTAATATACGCATTGTTGTTGTTGTGGTCTTCAGTCCTGAGACTGGTTTGATGCAGCTCTCCATGCTACTCTATCCTGTGCAAGCTTCTTCATCTCCCAGTACCTACTGCAACCAACATCCTTCTGAATCTGCTTAGTGTATTGATCTCTTGGTCTCCCTCTACGATTTTTACCCTCCACGCTGCCCTCCAATGCTAAATTTGTGATCCCTTGATGCCTCAAAACATGTCCTACCAACCGATCCCTTCTTCTAGTCAAGTTGTGCCAGAAACTTCTCTTCTCCCCAATCCTATTCAATACCTCCTCATTAGTTACGTGATTTACCCACATTATCTTCAGCATTCTTCTGTAGCATATTTCGAAAGCTTCTATTCTCTTCTTGTCCAAACTGGTTATCGTCCATGTTTCACTTCCATACATGGCTACACTCCATACAAATACTTTCAGAAACGACTTCCTGGCACTTAAATCTGTACTCGATGTTAACAAATTTCTCTTCTTCAGAAACGATTTCCTTGCCATTGCCAGTCTACATTTTATATCCTCTCTACTTCGACCATCATCAGTTATTTTACTCCCTCAATAGCAAAACTCCTTTACTACTTTAAGTGTCTCATTTCCTAATCTAATCCCCTCAGCATCACCCGATTTAATTTGACTACATTCCATTATCTTCGTTTTGCTTTTGTTGATGTTCATCTTATATCCTCCTTTCAAGACACTGTCCATTCCGTTCAACTGCTCTTCCAAGTCCTTTGCTGTCTCTGACAGAATTACAATGTCATCGGCGAACCTCAAAGTATTCGAATACAAAGATACAGTATGTAAGCAGACAGAATACGGTGCCGAGGTCGGCAAGGCCTACGTCAGACAGCAAGTGTTTGGCGCAGTTGTTAGATCGCTTACTGCTGCTACAATGGCAGGTTATCAAGATCTGAGTGAGTCTGGTGCTATAGTAGGCGCACGAGCGATGACGCACAGCGATGAGGTGTGGATTTTTCAGTACGATCATTTCACGAGTGTGTCGTGAATATTAGGAAACCGGTGAAACATCAAATCTCCGACATCGCTGCACCCGGAAAAAGATCCTGTATGAACGGTACCAGATGGGCATTCAACAAGCGTCAGCATGCGAACCACTCAACAAAGAATCATCGATATGGGCTTTCGAAACCGAAGGACCACTCGTGTACCCTTGATGACTGTACGACACAAAGCCTTACTCCTCGCATGCACCCATCAATACCAACATTAGACTGTTGATGACCAGAAACATGTTGCCCGTTCGGATGAGTCTCGTTTCACATTGTACCGAGCGGATGGACTTGTATGGGTATGGAGACATCCTCATGAATCCATAGATCCTGCATGTCAGCAGGGTACTGTTCAAGCTGGTGTAGGCTCTGGAATGGCGTAGGTCGTGCGCACTTGAAATTATATGGGACCTTTGATGCGTCTAGATACGATTCTGACAGGTGACCCGTACGTAAGCATGCTGTCTGATCACCAGCAACCATTCACGTCAATTGTGCATTCCTACCGACAGAGAAAAATCCAGCAGAACAATGCAACACCCCACACGTCCAGAACTGCTACAAAGTGGGTCCAGGAACACTCTTCTGAGTTTAAACACTTCCGCTGGCCACCGAACTCCCCAGACGTGAACATATCTGGGATGCCTTCCAAACTGCCGTTCAGAAGAGATCTCCACATCCTCGTACTCTTACTGATTTATGGACATCCCTGTAGGTTTCATGGTGTCCGTTCCTCCAGCACTACATCAGACATCAGTCGAGTCCATGCCACAGCGTGTTGCGGCACTTCTGCGTGCTCGCCGGGGCCCTACCTCTTCACTATAGGTCAGGGAAGCTTGTTCGCTAGGTAATGCTCAATACTGCATTTTTTAGTATCGAGAGGGAAAGGGCAAGTCCTGTCTGTGCGAAGCATAACATAGGAAAAGTTACGGGACTAGAAGTACTGGTCGCCTAGGCGCAACAACAGACGTCGGAGGGAGGTTTCATAAAATGCCACAGGTTTCTAAACGCGCATACGGGAAAGCGATTACCAGAGGCGCCAGGGAGGTGAAGGTCGTGTATACGAGGTGTGGCTAGAAAAAAAACCGGACTAGTACTGGTGAAACAATAAAACGAATGCAATAATGCTGAAAGTCGCGTGGCCTGTCACGTGACTCTCGCTCCGCCTACTGCTCGAGTTTCATCTGCCTCCTGCACTCAGTCTGCCCGTGGCGTCTGTTTTAAGTAGTTGACGTTTTGTCTGTGCGTCGGAAAATGTTGAGTGTACAGAAAGAACAGCGTGTTAACATCAAATTTTGTTTCAAACTAGGAAAATCTGAAAGTGAAACGTTTGTAATGTTACAACAAGTGTACGGAGATGAGTGTTTATCGCGAACACAAGTGTTTGAGTGGTTTAAACGATTTAAAGATGGCCGCGAAGACACCAGTGATGACACTCGCACTGGCAGACCATTGTCAGCAAAAACTGATGCAAACATTGAAAAAATCGGTAAACTTGTTCGACAAGATCGCCGTTTAACAATCAGAGCAGTGTCTGAGTTAACAGGAGTTGACAAGGAAAGTGTTAGGCAGATTCTTCATGAAAGTTTCAACATGAACAAAGTGTGTTCAAAAATGGTTCCAAAGTGTCTCACAATTGAACAGAAGGAACGCCGAAGAATGATTTGTTCTGACATCCTGGAAAACATTGAAACTGATCCCACCTTCTTACAAAATGTTATTACTTGCGATGAATCGTGGTTTTTTACTTACGATCCCGAAACTTAACGCCAATCGATGCATTGGAAAACTCCTGGTTCTCCACGACAAAAAAAGCACGAATGTCAAAATCGAAATTCAAGGCAATGATGATTGTTTTTTTTGACATCAAAGGGATTGTGCACATTGATTGGGTACCAGAGGGACAAACAGTGAATCACCATTACTACATTAGCGTCCTGGCTACCCTACGTGAGCGAGTACGGAGAAAACGGAACGATTTGTGGAGAAAAAGTCATGGATCCTTCACCAAGACAATGCCACAGCTCACAGTGCGTTGTCAGTGAAGACGTTTTTGGCAAAACACAACATTCCCATCTTAGATCATCCACCCTACTCACCTGATTTGGCCCCCTGTGACTTTTTTCTTTTCCCTAAAGTCAAGTCAGCTTTGAAAGGAACTAGATTTGAGACTGTTGAAGCAGTAAAAGAAAAAGCTACGGAAGTAATATATGGACTTACCGAAAATGATCTGCAGCATTGCTATGAACAGTGGAAAATTCGTATGGAGCGGTGTAGAGACCGAGGAGGAGAGTACATTGAAGGAGATAACATGAAATTGTAAATAATTGTAAATAAATGTTTTTTCCAGCATCAGTCCGGTTTTTTTCTAGCCGCACCTCGTAGTGGCAACGTTATACAGTGTAAAAACGAGAGTGATATAATTGCATATAAGGAAAGAGGTAAGAGGCGGAAGAAAGGAAAGAGTCCTTGCAAGGGGGCACCTGTACGTCATTAAGAATCCATAAAAGGCCTAAGACATAGTGTAACGACAAACGCAGTTAGTACTGATAGTTCCATTTTAAGTAGACACAGTGGTATTAGTAAGTCACCATCTCTATGTAAAGACGTGTCCTCTTAGGGTACAATTCCTTAAGAGCAGGTTTATCAGGAGTCGATACTGTTATCTTAATAAAGTCAGACGCGGGAAAACACAGTGTTCGTCATTTTAATGCATGTTCTAAGCTCTCACCTATTGTAATAAGGAAATTTCAACAACATAGTCAGTTCAAGAAACTCTCTCCCTTAGGCCTATTTCCTCATTCCCCAACCTTGTTGCCAAATCGCTAGCAAAACTAACGTTCGGGACGCGACAAATTTCTGTCGCTGGGTTTCCTTAAAAAATTAATATCATTATCATCCTTAGTAGACGTTGGAAAGTAATCGGGAAGGAGACATTAGGTAACACTATAACGTTTTTAGTCACTTATGTAAGCATCAGTAAGTCTGGGTGTTTTCCATTGAGGTTAAAATACCCCATTATTAGACCATTGTAAACTACTGGCCATTAGAATTGCTACGCCAAGAAGAAATGCAGATGATAAAGGGACATTGGACAAATATATTATCTAGAACTGACATGTAATGACATTTTCACGCAATTTCGGTACATAGATCCTGAGGAATCAGTACCCACGACAACCACCTCTGGCCGTAATAACGGCATTGATTAGCCTGGACATTGAGTCAAACAGAGCTTGGATGGCGTGTACAGGTACAGCTGCCCAGGAAGCTTCAAAACGATACCACAGTTCATCAAGAGTAGTGACTGGCGTAATGTAACGAGTCAGTTGCTCGGCCACCATTGACCAGGCGTTTTCAATTGGTGAGAGATCTGGAGACTGTGCTGGTCAGGGCAGCAGGCGAACATTTTCTGTACCCAGAAAGGCCGGTAGAGGACCTGCTGAAATGTAGGGTTTCTCAGGGATCGAATGAAGGATAGAGCCAAGGGTCGTAACACATCTGAAATGTAACGTCCACTGTTCAAAGTGCCGTCAATGCGAACAAGAGGTGACCGAGACGTGTAACCAATGACACCCCATACCATCACGCCGGGTGATACGCGAGTACGGCGAAGACGAATACACGCTTCCAATGTGCGTTCACCGTGATGTCACCAAACACAGATGCGGCCATCCTGATGCTGTAAACAGAACCTGAATTCATGGGAAAAAATGACGTTTTGCCATTCGTGCACCCAGGTTCGTCGTTGAGTACACCATCGCAGGCGCTCCTGTCTGTGATGCAGCGTCAAGGGTAACCGCAGCCATGGTCTCCGAGCTGATAGTCCATGCTGCTGCAAACGTCGTCCAACTGTTCGTGAAGATGCTTGTTGTCTTGTAAACGTACCAATGTGTTGACTCAGAGATCGAGACGTGGCTGCAAGATCCGTTACAGCCATGCGGATAAGATGCCTGTTATCTCGCCTTCTAGTGAGACGAGGCCGTTGGGATCCAGCACGGCGTTCCGTATTACCCTCCTGAAACCACCGATTCCATTTTCTGCTATCAGTCATTGGATCTCCACCAACGCGAGCGGCAATGTCGCGATACGATAAACCACAATCGCGATAGGCTACGATCCGACCTTTATCGAAGTCGGAAACGGGATGGTACACATTTCACCTCCTTACACGAGGCATCACAACAACGTTTCACCAGGCAACGCCGGTCAACTGCTGCTTGTGTATGAGAAATCGGTTGGAAACATTCCTCACGTCAGCACGTTGTAGGTGTCGCCACCGGCGCCAGTCTTGTGTGAATGCTCTGGAAAGCTAATCATTTGCATATCACAGCATCTTCTTCCTGTCGGTTAAATTTCGCGTCTGTAGCACGTCATCTTCGTGGAGTAGCAATTTTATTGGCCAGTAGTGTATAAGAAGAACGACTTCACGAATATGAATAATCCTGTTTAGTGTCATGCCTTACCTAATTCTCTAAAAGCTTTGACAAGGTAATGTACTCCCTGGTTATCATACACCTGTGTAGTAATGGGATACTTGGCCAATCACTGATTATATTTCAGATGGACCACTCTACTGAGAGTTGCAGTTATATATTTACTGAGCACATAATAAATATATTAAAATGACGAAATTTATCACCAATTAGGAGATTTTCTGGCTTGTCAAAGAGGTCTGTTTGCATGAATCATAACATCTTATGGTACTCGAGTAGTTAAAAATTTATAAAATATTTACTTCAACAGACACCTTGTTCAGCTCCTATTTAAGAAACTAAATATACCCTAGCCTCTTTGATTAATACAAAGTGAGAAACCATGCATGGAAAGATATGACAATGAGAGTTCTACAAGGTTAGAATATTTGCACAATACTGTGTAATTTAATGAATGTATTTGGATCAGGAGGAATAATTATTCCACTTTAGAGATCATAAAAACATTGTTGAGAAGCTGAGCAAAGAAATATACGCAGAGAATATAATAAGTGATGGTCTTGTGAAAGTTGGTGACTGGTCTTGCACAACTGGACTACCTTTCAACTTTGAAAAACACAGCCCATGCAGTTTAGTAGCATCGAAAATATGCCACTTCCTGTTAATCTAGTGTACTAGTAAGAAATAATAAACAGGGTAGAAAGTTTGAGGGGCTTATATGTTGATATTAACGAAAATTTAAACGGAAAAATTATATAGCAGACCTGCTACAAGGTTTTGGTTCACCTAGATTTGAATCAATCGTTTTTAAATGGGCTTAGGTCATTTGTACCGTTCCGATGTTTTCCGCTTCTTAGCTCATACAGAGGTAGGTCAATCATTTGTGTTTAAAAGAAGACCAGGGATGCTATGCGTTGGTTAGTAAAGGAAAACGAAGTTGATGACTATTTTTAAATGAGCAGTAGTCACTAACGTGCACCAACGTAAAAAAAAACGGCCATGGAAACAGCTGAAGAGCGAATAGCAATTGTTTGTTATTTAGTACAATTTTATTACCTCAAAAATGTTGTATGATACAGATATTGCAAGTGATACTGAAGATGTAAGTAGAATAAAGAAAGAAAAGGAAGGATTTCTTCCAGTTACATTAGTGACAAAATGAAAGCTGGTTCATTGAAGGGTGCAGCCTATATTAACTACAGAGGGAAGTAAAAAAAAACTGAGTTGTGATGCATGTAAAGTAACATTTAATTTAATTTAGGAAATATGTTTTATTTTCTTTTTGTACTAAAATTACACTCACGAAAATTAAAACGAAATAAACGGGCTATTACTTTTGGTTATCACAAACATAACTTCCCATATTGTCAGTAAAAGAAAGAAAACAGCTGTAATCAATATCCATTTCATTATGCTGTAATCAATTTAATTTATGTGATTCAGGTGTAAGAAGAAGTGCTTCAAAGTAGCTCGAGAGGAAAATTGCTTAGAAATTTGTACAGACTTTTACGATATTTCAAATAACAAGGAGCAAAACATATATTTTTAAGGATTAATAGATCCTCAAGAGGCCAAACGGAGATGACCAAGAAAAAAGTATAACTCTACAATGTACATTCTACTACTTTTTATATCATGAGTTGGCTGGTTATTATATGAAGAGGTTTTTATCGTTACAGTAGTGAGAAACAAGTATGGAGAATAAGATAACTTAACCTGTATGGAAAAACCCTAAGTGACAGGAGAGGTAGGGGAGTTACACATAGCCTCAGATACTCTGTTCATGAGGAATACATCCAGTCATTCCTCTTATGAGAAAGTCATGACACTACTTTGAAGGTATACTATCCCAGTGCGGACTTAGAAGTGAAAATGATGTGGAAATTGTTCTTCAAGAAAACAGTAAAATAGCTTATGACTTTTACTGGAACCTCTTTAGGAACAATTTAAGTTACTGATATGGACTCCAAAGGCCTATGAAGAGCTGCAAAAAAAACTTAGAACTCCATTTCTCAATGATGTAGCAAACCGAACAGCCACTGCAAAATTGATGATACATCAACATACAAGTAGAAAATTTTACTCAGCTCTCAAGCAGAATGCGTCAGGTGGATCAAACAAGGAGGTGAATGTATTATCCTTATCATTGTATTACATGCAAAAATCACTTTGGTGGAAGTGCCACAACAGGAACTCTTTTATTTAAGAAAACTTACCGTAATATTTTTTACATTCATGGTACAAAAAGAGGATTTCGTGCATATTATGTTTACCAGAAAGGAAATGGTAAAAAAGGCCCTAGTGAAGACTGTTCCTTTCTATTTGGCTGTCTACAGTCTGTAGTCAAAAGCATCACAGAGGTTAGGTTGTTTTGTGACAACTGTGTTGAACAGAACCGGAACCAGTCTCTGTGCAGTTTCTTGCTATCAATTACAGATTCTGGTCGTTCGCAAATCTACAACAATATTACCCTATGAGAAGGCACAGTTTTCTAGTTGTGGCAGAGATTTTGAGATTATCTGCGAATGGCTTAGTTTCTATGGGAGAATTTTAACTATCCATCAGATTATAAAGTACATTTTTCACAGTACAGACAAAGTAGGCAAATTCAATGGTAACAGAAGTCAAAGCATGCATAATTGTAGACTTCATGTGCTGATGGATGAAACACAATAAGAAAGTTTTCTGAGGAAACAAAGACCAAGTGTAGAACTGAAAAAGATAACTTTGTAATCAGCACTCTGTTCCACTTTATTTACTTCTGTGACAGATACAGATATGTGAAAGGAAACAGTAACATTGTTCATGACGTCTAAGAGAGGATATCTGCCTCCACCAACAGCATTTGCGTATTCCTGAAGAACAGTTCCAGTTGCAGAGAAAAAAATGCAACACTTCAGGTACACGAAGCAGTATATTACACATGAACGTAAGACATTTCATGAGGAAATATTTAGCTGGCCAACAGATAATAATGGTATAGATAGCAATTGAATGTTTTTCAGCCTTCTCCAATATTATGCGCTTTGATTAAAGTTTTACTCTTTGTATGTGATTCTGAATGATTTACAGTGTAATTTAATGTTAATCACAAGTCCTCCATTATGTTTCTCCAATCATTAAGAGAATATCTTTTAAAACTGTGGATTTTTCCATTTTTAAAACCCTAACAACTACTATTAGATGTAGCAAATAGTGAAAAGTTACACTAAAAACCAATAAACCCCATTAAAAATAACGATTGTTATGTTTAGAATTCTATACTTTCAGATAGTTCGCTTCTAAATTATTTTTCTTCAATTTCCCACACATTTACATTTCTTGATTTACACTCTCAATCTGCCATAGGAGTAATTGTAAACTTTAGTGAGATGAAGTCGGAAAATTAACGTATGTTGCTTCTTGCTTAATGTAGGATAATATTCTTGGTTAAGTCCTCCCATAGACAAATAGTATTCATTTCACAAAGGAGAGTAATTAGAATTATCTCTTTAGTACACATATGCACATGCCACAGACATTCCTTTAAGCATAGCCTCACACGATATTTATTCATGTATGAATTTTTTTATCAACAATCCATCTGAGTTTGAGAGTAACTGAGATATTCACAAGTTTAACAATAGAAGGAAGAATGATCTAACTTTGATACAGAAAGGAGTGATATCCGGAGCGGTAAATTTCTTTGGAACTCTGTCCAATGAAATAAACTATTTGGTAGAAAGCAAAGTGGTAAATATGAGTATACATGGTGATTCTCCAAAGCAAATCCCTGTGCGTCATAGACAAATTCTTGGATATATTCATACAGATTATATATATACAGAATGGTCCATTGATCGTGACTGGCCCAGATGTCTCACAAAATAAGCGTCAAACGAAAAAACTACAAAGAACGAATCTTGTCTAGCTTGAAGGGGGAAACCAGGTGGCGCTATGGTTGGCCCGCTAGATGGCACTGCCATAGGTCAAACGGATACCATCTGCGTTTTTTTAAAATAGGAACCCCATTTTTTTATTACATATTCATGTAGTACGTAAAGAAATATGAATGTTTTAGTTGGACCACTTTTTTCCCTTTGTCTTGGATGGTGCTGTAATAGTCACTAACATATCGCTCACAATTTTAGACGAACAGTTGGTGAGAAGCAGGTTTATTAACGTAGGTACGTTTGAACTTTTCCAATGTTATACATGTACCTTTGAGAACCAATAATGTCTGAGAACGCATGCTGTTACAGCGTGATTACCTGTAAATACCACATTGATGCAATCAATGCTCAAAATGATGTCCCACAACCTCAATGCATTTGGCAATACGTGTAACGACATTCCTCTTAACAGCGACTAGTTCGCCTTCCGTAATGTTCGCACATGCATTGACAATGCGCTGACGCATATTGTCAGGCGTTGTCGGTGGATCACGATAGCAAATATCCTTCAACTTTCCCCACAGAAAGAAATCCGGGGACGTCAGATCCGGTGAACGTGCGGGCTATGGTACAGTGCTTCGACGACCAATCCACCTAACATGGAATATGCTATTCAATACCGCTTCAACCGGACTCGAGCTATGTGCCAGACATTCATCATGGTAGAAGTATATCGCCATTCTGTCATGCAGTGAAACATCTTGTAGTAACATCGGTAGCACATTACGTAGGAAATCAGTATACATTGCACCATTTAGATTGCCATCGATGAAATGGGGACCAATTATCCTTCCTCCCACAATGCCGCACCATAAATTAAACCCCCCAAGGTCGCTGATGTTCCACTTGTCGCAACCATCGTGGATTTTCCGTTGCCCAATAGTGCATATTATGCCGCTTTACGTTACCGCTGTTGGTGAATGATGTTTCGTCGCTAAATAGAACGCGTGCAAAAAATCTGTCATCGTCCCGTAATTTCTCTTGTGCCCAGTGGCAAAATTGTACACGACGTTCAAAGTCGTTGCCATGCAATTCCTGGGGCATAGAAATTTGGTACGGGTGCAATCGATGTTGATGTAGCATTGTCGACACCGGCGTTTTTGAGATTCCAGATTCTCGCGCAGTTTATCTGCTACTGATGTGCGGGTTAGCCGCGACAGCAGCTAAAACACCTACTTGGGCATAATCATTTGTTGCAGGTCGTGGTTGACGTTTTACAAGTGGCTGAACACTTCCTGTTTCCTTAAATAACGTAACTATCCGGCGAACGGTCCGGACACTTGGATGATGTCGTCCAGGATACCGTGCAGCATACATAGCACACGCCTGTTGGGCATTTTAATCACAATAGCCATACATCAACACGATATCAGCCTTTTCTGCAGTTGGTAAACGGTCCATTTTAACACAGGTAAAGTATCACGAAGAAAATACCGTCAGTACTGACGGAATGTTACGTGATACCACGTACTTACACGTTTGTGACTATTACAGCGCCATCTATCAAAAAGCGATAAAAGTGGTCAAACTAAAACATTCATATTTCTTTACGTACTAAAAAATGATTGTGCATTCCAACGGACTGGGGCAATTCCAGCAGGACAATGCGACACTCGAGACGTCCAGAATTGCTACAGAGTGGCTCCAGGAATACTCCTTTAAGTTGAAACACTTCCGCTGGCCACCATACTCCCCAAACATGAAGATTATTGAACATATCAGGGATGCCTTGCAACATGTTGTTCAGAAGAAATCTCCACCCAATCGTAGTCTTACGGATTTATGGACAGTCGTGCAGGGTTCATGGCATCAATTCCCTCCAGCACTACTCCAGACATTATTGTTGTCCATGCCACGTCGTTTTGCGGCGCTTCTGCGTGCTCGCGGGGCTCTACACGATATCAAGCAGTTGTACCAGATTCTTTGTCTCTTCAGTGTATGAACCAGGGATATACAACTAAGGGATATACAACTAAGTTACCTTCAGAAGTGGATAGAAACTCGGTACAATGACAATGGCTGTGTATGTACTGATCAGACAGTTGTGGTTGCAGGTTTTGTGCTTGTACTCCATGGAATAGCACATACAAGTGAAGGAGTACACGGTGGAAAACTTCAAGTAGATCTGTTACATCTAGCTGGTTTCTTGACTCTGACATCACTAAGTGCAAGAAGTTGCATTTTATGGAGCACTCCATGATTAATAAGTCACATATTTCTCTTTGAAGTGACTCTTTGTCAAGAATTTCACTGTGATCGTATTACGCTCAACAGAGTCCACGGATTTGTGATATGAACGGGCATACTGATAAAGACCTGTCACATTATCCACTGCAAATCTTGAAAGGTATTCGAGTTATTCCCACTGGCGCTGTTGCAGAACAGCGATATGTCACGAAATGTGTGCCACTGAGGCAATGATACACTGATGATGACTGTTCGCCAGAATTCTTTGCACCCTTTGAGAGATCATCAATGAGATGAAACGAGTTGTATCGCCCTATGAGCTTAATTATTTATGTTTCTGGGCCGGCTTCAAGTCTGCCTTAAGGTGCTAAGATTTAAATTGGTTATTATATCACAATTATGTATATATTGTTAGAGATTAACATAGAAAGAATAAAATTTCGTTGATTATGAATTTACATTGTCTCCCTTTTGGTAGACAGCTGTAGAGTTTCCATCTGGGGATTCTTAGACAAACACTAAACGTTACAAGCAGCAGGTTTCTGTAACTGTAGACCCAGTGCACATTTGCTTCAATCTCTCTAACATACAAGTTGACTGGGGAAACTTATGCTTGTAACAAATACAGCGCCTTAACATCGTTATGAACTCACTGCATTAAAGATTTTTCTAGCAACATGGCAATTTACAGTGATGCTGACGAAGTCTAGGTACGACTCTTTTGTTCTAGGAAAAGCTTAATTTCACTGAGAGCATTATGGTTTTGTGAGATTGTGATTTTCAAAATCATCTCTCAACAGGTTATTCATGAGAATTACGTCGTCTTCCTTCCATGGATTCCCGTTAATTCGAAGCATCTACGTGAACTACATCCACATATGAAACTTCCTGGCAGATTAAAACTGTGTACCCGACCGAGACTCGAATTCGGGACCTTTGCCTTTCGCGGGGCAAGTGCTCTACCATCTGAGCTACCGAAGCACGACACACGCCCGGTCCTCACAGCTTTAGACGAGATACTGGCAGAAGTAAAGCTGTGAGGACCGGGCGTGAGTCGTGCTTCGGTAGCTCAGATGGTAGAGCACTTGCCCGCGAAGGGCAAAGGTCCCCAGTTCGAGTCTCGGTCGGGCACACAGTTTTAATCTGCCTGGAAGTTTCATATCAGCGCACACTCCGCTGCAGAGTGAAAAGTCTCATTCTGGATACATCCACATACTTACTCCACAAGCCATTGTACAGTGCGTGGCGGAGTGTGCTCTGTACCACTACTGGTTATTTCCTTTCCTGTTCTACTCGCAAATATAGTGAGGAAAAACCGATTACCTATATGCCTTCCTGTGAGCCATAATTTATCTTATATTCGTGTTCTTTACGTGAAAAGGATGCTAGACGAAGTAGAGTAGTTCAGCAGTCAGCTTCAGATGCCGGCTCTCTGAATTTTCTCATTAGCGTTCTCGAAACGGAAGTCGCCTTCCCTTCACGGATTCCCACTTCAGTTCCGAAATACTTCTGTGTTGTTCGAAAAAAATGGTTCAAATGGCTCCGAGCACTATGGGACTTGACATCTTAGGTCATCAGTCCCCTAGAACTCAGAACTACTTAAACCTAACTAACCTAAGTACATCACACACATCCATGCCCGAGGCAGGATTCGAACCTGCGTCCGTAGCAGTCACGCGGTTCCGGACTGAAGCGCCTAGAACCGCACGGCCACCGCGGCCGGCCTGTTCGAATCAACTGGGAACAAATCTAGCGGACCACTTCTGAACTGCTTCGATGTCCTCCTTTAATACGACCTGGCAGCCATCCCAGTACGAGCTAAAGGCCGATTATAGCGCACTTTGCCCAAAACAATCAGAATCTTCAAATTTCGAATCGAAAAAATATCAAGCAAAAATGGTATAAAAACGCGATTTTTGCAAAGCGCCCTATTTCCTAATAAAAGTCCACTTTCAGTGTTGCATGAAGGAACATAAAAACAGCCATTTTTCAAGCATTTTTCACTGTTTTTAGATCACGTCTGGAAAAAAAACGGATTTTTAAAATATCTTAAAATATCAAGCAAATAAGAAGAAAGAAGATTTTATACAGAAAAAGAAATTTTTAAAATACTTTCTGTGTAGATAGAAGCGATTATTACTAAGAAGTGTAGACTTTGTGAAGTGGGGAAATCAATCGACAACTATCGTTCACATGGGCACACGAAAAATAAACATTCATATAAGTGTAAAGAATGTGATAAAATAGTATAAAAAATTTCTATCTCACCAATACCAGAGCGCTCTGTGTATGTGGAAAATATATTATATATCAATATTATAAAAAGCGCTACAAGCCATTTTCGAACAATTAACACACGAAACTCTTGGAATCCATGAAAAATAAGGAGGAAGATAATACAACAAAAATATATTAACCGTCAAGAAATTAAAGATTCTGGAAATTTTTATCCAGATCCAGCGTCTAGGGGCTAGGTGCAAGCACGTGTAAGATCTGTTATCCAGAATATTGGAAAATAAAGTGATCAGTATCTGTGGTACAGAAGTTGTTACATGTTGTCTTACAGAACATCTGCTAACGACCAAAAATTCAGAATCAACAGGCTGCAGGTTGCACCTTCTTCTTCAGGTGCAAAAATATAGAAAAATGAACTTTCATGAAATGTTTAAAAATTATCGTTTGAAACTCTGTGTTGTGCGTCATACGTCAAATTTTTCTAGCCGTATATAATTTTGTAGGTGAGGGTATCATTTGGAATTATATCGAATTTTATCACTGAATGGGGCACACAGTTTCATTGCAGTCTTTGATGTTCTGAGGAGGAGCGGACAGAAGTTCACTCTCTTGCCCGTGGGGCGCGAAACTGCCCCTAAAGGTGAAAGAATCAGCAATGATCAACGGCATGAGGATGCGGAAGGTAGTGGAAACCACAGCATTAAAGACCCGTAACGTGTATCCACAGGACATGTGGCCTCTAACTGAAAAAGTGTCATGATGACCTCTCCATAGACGAAAGATTCCGAAACCCCCATTCGGATCTCTGGGAGAGGTCTGCCAAGGGGGAGGTGACCATGAGAAAAAGAATGAATAAACAATGAAAGGATAACGTTCTACAAGTGAGGACGTGGAGTGTCGGAAATTTGAAATTGGTAGGGAAACCAGAAAATCGGAAAACGGCATTGCAAAGTTTCGATCTATATATAGTAGAGGTCAGTGAAGTGAAATGGAAAGAAGACAACGATTTATGGTCAGATGAGTGTAGGGTAATATCAACAGCAGCAGATAATGGTATAATGGGAGTAAGATTTTTTATGAACATGAAGGTAGCGCTGAGAGTGTGTTATTGTAAACAGTTCAGTGATAAGGTAGTTCTCATTAAAATTGACAGCAAAGTAACTCTGACATCGACAGTTCAGATATACATGCCGAAGTCACAAGCTGAAAATGAAGAGATAAAGAAAGTATGTGATGATGCTGAACAGGTAATTCAATATGTAAAGCAACATGAAAATCTAATAGTCATGAGACTGGAATATGGTTGGAGGGGAAGGTGTAGAGGAAAGGGTTGCGGGAGAGTTCTGTACAAACTGAAATTCGTTCAATCTTAGTATTCCTTGCTTAGGTGTAAGAGAGTGCCGTAAGGCCCTAATCTTGCCAGGTAAAATAAATGTATAAATAAATACATAAATAGGGGCTTGGTACTAGGAATGAAAGAGGAGAAAAACTAATTCAGTTCTGCAATAAATTTTAGCTAGTTATAGGGAATACTTCGATGAGGAATAACAAGAGCAGGAGGTATACTTGAAAAATGCAGGGAGATACAGGAAAAGTTCAGTTTGATTTCATCACGGTCAGACAGAGATTCCAAAATCAGGTACAGGATTCTAAGGTGTACTCAGGAGCAGATATGGATTCAGATCAAAATTTAGTTGTGATCAACAGTAGGCTGAAGTTTAAGAGACTAGTCAGAAAGAATCAATGCACAAAGAAGTAGGATATGGAGGTACTAAGGAACGACGAGATACGTTTGAATTGATCTGAGGCTATAGACACGGCCATAGGAAGTAGCTCGATAGGCAGTACAGTTTAAGAGGAATTGACATCTCTAAAAAGAGCAATCACAGAAGTTGGAAGCAAATACACAAGTACCATGAACGTAACTGCTAAGAAACCATGGCTAACAGTTGAAATACTTCAGTTGTTGGATGAAAGAAGGAAGTACAAAAATGTTAAGGGTAATTAAGATATACAAAAATACGAGTCACTGAGGAATGAGCTGAAAGGGAAGATCAAGGAAGCTAAGACGGAATGACTACTCGAGAAAGTGAAGCAATCGAAAAGGAATGAGTGTTGGAAGCACTGAATCAGCATATAGGAAAGTCAAAACAACCTGCGGTCATATTAAAGCAAGGGCGGTAACATTAAGAGTGCAATGCGAACTCCACTCTTAAATGCAGAGAAGAGAGCGGATAGGTGGAAAGAGTACACTAAAGACCTCTCTGAGGGGGGAAACTTATCTAATGTTATAGAAGCAGAAACAGGAGCCGGTATACAAGAGATAAGAAATCCAGTATTAAAAAATGAGAATTTAAAAGAGCTTTGGAAGACTTGCGATCAAATAAGGCAGAAATGATAGATAACATTTCCTCAGAATTTCTAAAATTATTGGGCAAAGTTGCAGCCAAACGACTATTCACATTCGTGTGTAGAGTCTATAAGTCTGACGATGTACCGTCTGACTTTCTGGAAAATATCATCCACACAATTCCAAAGACTGCAAGAGCTGACAAGTATGCAATTATCGGATAATCAGCATAACAGCTCATACATCCAAGTTGCTGACAATAATAATATATAGAAAAACGAAAAAATGGCATATGTTAGTGACGATCAGTTTGGCGTTAGGAAAGGTAAAAGCACCTGGGAGGTCGTTCTTGCCGTTGTGGTTGATAATGGAAACGAGAGTAAGAAAAGTCAGAACAAGATTATAGGATTTCTCGACTTGGAAAAAGTGTTCGACAATGTAAAATGGTGCAAGATGTTCGAAATTCTGAGGAAAACAGGGGTAAGCTACAGGGAGTGACCGGTGATTTACAACAACTTCAAGAGCCAAGACGGAGTAGTAATCGTTGAATACCAAGTATGAAGTGCTAGAATTAAAAAGGGTGTAAGACAGGGCTGTAGTCTTTCGCTCCTAGTGTTACATTTACACGTGGAAGAAGCAATGATGGAAATATAAGGAAGGTTCAAGAGTGGAATTAAAATTCTCGGTGAAAGGATACCAACGATAAGATTCACTGATGACATTGATATCGACAGGAATTACAGGATCTGCTCAATGGAATATACAGTCTAATGAGTACCGAACATGGATTGAGAGTAAATCGAAGTAAGATGTAACTAAAGAGAAGTAACAGAAATGACAACAGCAAGAAATTGAACACCAGGATTGCTGGCTGTGAAATAGACGAAGTAATTCTGCTACCTACCTGTAGGCAGCCAAATAAACAATGATAGATAAGCAACGAGAATATAAAAAGCAGAATAGTACTGGTAAAGAGGGCTTTCCTGGCCAAGGGAAGTCTAGCAGCATCAAACATAGGCCATAATATGGGGAATAAATCTCTAAGAAAGTACGTTTGGAACACTGCATTGTATGGTAGTGAAACATGGACTGTGGGAAAACCGGAACAGACGAGAATCGAAGCATTTAGGATGTGTCACTACAGAAGGGAGTTGAAAATTAGGTGTACAGGTAAGCTAAGAAATGAGAGGGTTCTCTGCAGAATCGGAGAGGAAAGGAGTATATGGAAAACATTAACAAGAAGAAGGGACTGAATAGGACATCTGTTAAGACATCACGGAATGCCTTCCATAGCAGTAGAGAGAGCTGTAGATCGTAAAAACTGTAGAGAAAGAGAGAGACTGGAATACAAACAGCAAATAATTGAGGACATAGGTTGCAAGTGCTACTCTGAGATAAGGGGGTTTCCGTAGGACAGAAATTCGTGGTGGGCCGCAGCAAACCTGCCAGAAGACTGTTGATTTAAAAAAAAAAATCTTACATCACATATATGGGGTACTTTTCTATGAAACAACAGGTTTACGTTAACATTGCCTTACAGATGTGTAACACGTTTAAAATCACGAAATGTGTCGTAAGCCTTCAGATACTTGTTTGATGGACCTAAGTTTCACATCTCTTGTGGGAAAACTTCATTTTTTTCATTTTTCACGTGGATAATCTGTAGCGTGAGATGATCAGACAATGCAAAGCCAACGAGTTGACTGTTTTTACGATTTGTCTGAAACACAACGAACATAAAGTAGATCATGTGCAACTGTGTAGAATTATAGGTAATTGTGACATTAACTGAAAATATCTCTTTTAACTCAATCTTGTACTCTGTACATTTTGTTCTTCAGTGAAAGGCACGGGAATTTTCGAATTTTTAAGCCTTTCTTGTTTTAGTTAAAGTTGATATTTAGGATAGTGTTTGACAACAGACACACGAATTTCCGTGTATTCTACTATAATTTTATCTTCTTTTGGTAATGCCTCTTTTATCTTAACATTGCATCATTTCGATCACTCCATCGAAGACGAGCACCGTTTGTACTTTAACTCCAATGGAAGCTTACTGTTAGATTACATACCCCTGTAATTTCTTTAAAAACTTCAAAATTCACCAAGCATGTCCAATCACTTCTCTCTCTCTCTCTCTTTTTCACCTCATCATTCGTGAGTATATGATCTTCCATACCTAATTCATCGGCAAGGCACGAATTCAAACATAACAAAACTGAAGAAATAGTAAAAGCATGCTCCATACTAGATAAAATATTATTTCCTTTTTTATGGACACTAAATCAAAAGGTTTGCTACAAAGTTATCAGTCACTTTCATTTAACTGTTAATAATACATTGAATATACTGTCCCACCAGCTTGAAAAATTCTTAAACTCATTTACGACTGGGCACGAAGGAGATGTACCTAACCATTACAAATGTGGCTGTTGACCTCCAAACCTTTGTTAGGAATATTTTCAGTTAGGAATATTTTTACTCCTCTAGCTCACAGAGAATGAGTAAAAATAGTAGTTTTGTAACTTGTTCATTTATAGAGAAAGAAATTTTATTACTTCATTTCTAAAACGACTTTTATACTGACGCCATTGAAGTAACTCAAATCGTCATTTTCAATAGTTATGGTTACTTCCAAGTTCTGAATTTTCTCGTGGATTGGAACAAATAAAGGATGATGTGGCTCATTAATTATTGGTGAACCAAACCCGTCATTGGTCTTAAATGGTATAATTATTGGTAGGTCATGAGTGACCGTTTTTCCATTGTCAGAAGTAATTTGTTCGCCAAATCACAGCACACTTCGAACACTGCATTTTCTGTCCATATGACCTGCCACAATTCTCACATGCTCGTTCCATTTCATATCACTTTGTAACGTTGCACCCACATATTTACACAACATGACTGTGTCAGGAAGGGCACTATTAATTCTGTATCTGAGCATTAAAAGTTTGTTTTTTCTACTCATCCGAATTAACTGCACATACGGTTCACGTCCACGCTGTCGCGGCATGCTACCAGTGTTAAAGAATGCGATGGAGCTCCGTATGCCACGGCAAACTGGCTGACACTGACGGCGGCGGTGCACAAATGCTGCGCAGCTAGCGCCATTCGACGGCCAACACCGCGGTTCCTGGTGTGTCCGCTGTGCCGTGCGTGTGATCATTGCTTGTACAGCCCTCTCGCAGTGTCCGGAGCAAGTATGGTGGGTCTGACACACCGGTGTCAATGTGTTCTTTTTTCCATTTCCAGGAGTATATATATATATATATATATATATATATATATATATATATATATATATATATATATATATATATCAGATACTCATCAACCAGGATAGTAAGGTCACCAATCGTTATTTGCTGTCTTGTTTCGCAAGAACTGATCAGCAGAACATCTGTGCAGGAATGCCCAGAAAAATTGCATTCTAGTGCAGGAAGTAGTTAACAAAGCGATACAAATTCCACCATTGCAGTGGTAGCAAGAGATCCCTTGGAAGTGGTTCGAAAGTACGCAATTCTGATAAGGGAGAAGGTTCCAGTTTAATCAAAGTACATTCCTCTTTTTTATCTTTATCTGTTCCTATCAGAATGCTAGTTATAAATGCAAAACCAAATGTGCAAATATCAAGTTGATTATGTAACAGTAACCTTTACCATTCTTCTTTTGAATAGTGAGGTATGACCACAACGTGTTGTCCGATAGCTGAGTGGTCAGCGTGACGGAGATCCGTCCTACGTGCTCGGGTTCCATTCCCAGCTGGGTCGGGAATTTTCTGCGCTCAAGGACCGGGTGTTGTCTTCATCATAATTTCATCCCCATACGGCGCACAGGTCGCCCAATGTGGCGTCGAATGTAATAAGACCTGCACCAAGGCGGCCGGACCTGCCTCGCAAGGGGCCTCCCAACCAATGACGCCAAACGCTTATGTCCAGTACCATAATGTGTTCTTCGTTTGGAGAGATTAGTCAACGACAGCCTGAATCCTATGAGGTTAAAGAGTTATCCGCAGACAAAATATCCCGATCATGTAAGTAAACCCATCGAATTTTTTGAGCGTCATGAGCAACATCCAAAAGGAAACGTCGTATTCCTCAAAAAAAGAGGTACCAGTTCCTATTCAAGTCCTATGAACATATATCTAGGTATCCCACTTGATTGCAAAATTCAAATAACCACACATTATTGGGGAGAAATTAATTCTTCCCACAGCCATCTAAATGCAAGGAGAAAGGTTAGACGAGAGTCTGAAGTTGATACCACAGTCAGATGATATCGTGATCATTGTCTTGATACAGCAGCCTCTGATATGACAAATCAGTTGCTGCAACGTCTTCATGAAATCCCAAATTTCGCCCCGCAACTTGAGGACAGTGCTGATATGGGAGACCTTTCCCAGCTTCTTACTATTGTAAGCTTCTGTTACGAAAATGAAATGCTATAGAACTTTCTATTTTTCAAAGCTCTGGAAGGGAGCGCTACAGGCGAAACTCTTTTTCGTCCATTCCTTTTTGTTGACTGCAATCTGTCTTGGACAAGTTGTATTCGTACATGTACCAATGGGGCGGCAGTATTTACCGGAACTACGATGGTTGCCCAGAAACTAATGCACCGCATTATTTCCTCAGCCGAAAACAATGCTACGAATGCGAAACGTTACGTGTGTATTGTTTCAAGTCTCCTGAGTGAGCGGGCGAAGTTTCCATCACTTGCCCTGAAAAACAGGTACCGGTTCCTATTAAAGTCCTAAGACATCGTGATTGTAGGTCAGTTTCAAAATGACGTCCGCAGGTGATGTACGTTACCAACAACGTGCCGTCACTGAATTCTTCACTGCAGAGGAAGAACTTGTGGGGAATATTCACAAACGCTTATACAAAGCTTATGGAGCATCTGCTGTCGACAGAAGTACAGTGAGTCGCTGGCCACGAAGCTTGAGGTCACCAGAGGGCGGTTCGCCGGAGTTCCACGATTTCAAGCGGTAGGGGAGACCATCCACGGCTGTCACACCTACCACACCTGACCTAGCCAACTCGGACTTCCACTTGTTTGGGCCATTAAGGACACCACTCGTGGAAGACATTTTGAGGACGATGAGGAGGTGATTCACACAGTGAAGCACTTACTCCGCCACCAGAACAAGGACTTTTACCGACTGTGCATACACGTCCTTTTTAGAGCTGGAGGAAGGCCACGGAACGGGATGGAGATTGTGAGGAAAAATCGTGTGTATACATCAAACAACGGTCTTTCGCGTGTGCAATTCTCATTGTGTTCAATAAAGAAAAAGAAAAAAATGTGCTTCATTATTTTCTGGGCAACCCCTCGAAGAAAGCGGTTCGTAGCAAGGGGATGTGCTGTTTTAGCTTCAGTAAAATTCACTCCAGAAAGCATTGGCTTCTGAAGTAAGACGACTGGAAGTCAATAAAGTGCTCAACAACACTGTCAGTCTTGCAAATTTAGTAAAAGTACAAGGTTTAAACAGTAGCTATTCTCCATTCTTTGCGAGGAGATGGGTTGTATACATGCTTCACTTCTACTCCACTCTGAGGTACCTCGGCTGTCACGTGGTAAAATGCTTCGTCGCGTTCTGGAGCTCAAGGGTGAATTTTTCCTACTGAAAAGCAATCCTACACTCACGACTGTGTTTTAGAATGACAAATGGATTGTAATGTTATACTACTTGACCGACGTCTTGAGAAGCCGAATTTTCTCTAGGTACACTATGTAATCAAAAATGCCGATTTTCAAGTTCTTGGCGCCCTACGTCGACAATGCTGGAATCCAATATGGGTTTGGCCCACCCTTGATGACAGCTTCCACTCTCGCAGGCATACGTTCAATCAGATGCTGGAAGCTTTCTTGGGGAACGGCAGCCCATTCTTCACGGAGTGCTGCACTGAGGAGAGGTATCGATGTCGGTCGGTGAGGTCTGGCACGAAGTCGGCATTCCAAACCATCCCAGAGGTGTTGTATAGCATTCAGGCCAGGACTCTGTGCAGGCCAGACCATTACAGGGATGTTATTGTCGTGTAACCGATCCGCCAAAGGTCGTGCATTACGATCAGGTGCTCGATCGTGTTGAAAAATGTAGTCGCCATCCCCGCATTGCTCTTCAACAGTGGGAAGCCACAAGGTGCTTAAAACATTAATGTAAGCCCATCGTGTGACAGTGTCACGCAAAACAACAAGGGGTGCAAGCCCCCTCCATGAAAAACACGACCACACCATAATACCTCCGCCTCCGAATTTTACTATAGGCACTACATACACACGCTGGCAGATGACGTTCACCGGGCATTCGCGATACTCACACCCTGCCATCGGATCGCCACATTGTGTACCGTGATTCGTCACTTCACACAACATTTTACCACTGTTCAATCGTACAATGTTAAACGCTCCTTACACAGAGCGAGGCATTTACCGGTGTGATGTATGGCTTATGAGCAGCCGTTCGAGCGTGATATCCAAGTTTTCTTACCTCCCGCCTAACTGCCATAGTACTTGCAGTGGATTCTGATGCAGTTTGGAATCACTGTGTGTTGGTCTGGATAGATGTCTGCCCATTACACATTACGACACTCTTCAACTGTCGGCGGGCTCTGTCAGTCAACAGACGAGATCGGCCTGTAAGCTTTTGTGCTGTATGTGTCCTTTCAAATCTCCACTTCACTATCGTATCGGAAACAGTTGACCTAGAGATATTTTGGAGTGTGGAAATCTCACGTACAGACGTATGACACAAGTGACACCCAATCACCTGACACGTTCGAAGTCTGTGAGTTCCGTGTAGCGCACAACTCTGCTCTCACGATGCCTAATGACTACTGAGGTCGCTGATATGGAGTACCTGGCGGTAGCTGGCAGTACAATGCACCTAATATGAAACTCGCATGTTTTACGGGGTATCCGGATACTTTTGATCCCATAGTGTATCACTTCAGCACCGCAAGATGAATAACATTGAGAACAGTAACTGCAAGATGTTTTCTTGTCTCAGTGAGGTCGCGGAGAAAAATAGTGTGGATGTAGGGAAAATTAGTACCATTAGTGTAGGGTATGGTTGTGGCCTTACTCAGCAATTCCATTATAAATTTCCGAATTCTTAATTTGAGTATGATTCAATCCACAACGCTTTCGATACGATGGACCACTTATGAACAGTGGAACAGGAGAAGTTAATGCATTTCTGAACTCTTCGAAATGAATTTAAATAGAAGTCTCTCGAAAAGTTTTGGGTGCAGACTCGGAATGAATATCCCAATTCAGCAAGAAATATACTGGACGTGTGATAGCCCTTCATGTCGACTTACTTGTGAGATTCAACATTTTCCACTATGGTATTAATGAAGACGGAATTTCGGTCTCAGCTGCAGATGTAAAGGGGATTACAAGTCACTGTTTCAAACATCCAACGAAGACTGGACCTGCTTTATTCACACATTCAAGCGCCACATCACACTAAAAGTGCACATGTCAAAATTTTCCAAATTTTGAACCATGTGCATTTGTGCACTTTTTTATTTTCTTTCCAGATGATCAGTCTGAATAAAACAGTTTCTAAATGGGTATTTAAAATTTGATTATTGTTCTATCTCATTTGCACATTGGTATCTTTCAAATACGAAAGAATTCGTAATGAATGAAAGTCCATATAAATGGATAAATGGAAACAAACTGTAAACAACTAACTTATTTGTGAACTAAGTTTTTTTAAAAAAGATTTGTTAACTTTCAGTTCCTTTGAATAATAGAAGTGTATGATAATTTCAAAAATATTAAAATTTGATATGATCGAAGCAGCTTCCCTATTAATCATTACTGTTACAATAATAATAATAATAATCATTACTATTATTGTTATTATTATTATTGTAATTGATAGTTACAATAATCAGACAGAACTAAGTGGATATCATGGGATATGTTTGTGCAAAGTATGAGAAGTGTTGAAGAAGGAAATAAAAATGGGGCGGGAGGGGGACAAAAGTAGAATTTTTGTTTCAGAAGGTGAGTGCAAAGGGGAAAACTATGAGAACCAGGGGCGTTGGTGGCCAGTAACGTGGA
Source organism: Schistocerca nitens (assembly GCF_023898315.1). Taxonomy (NCBI): domain Eukaryota; kingdom Metazoa; phylum Arthropoda; class Insecta; order Orthoptera; family Acrididae; genus Schistocerca; species Schistocerca nitens. The sequence continues at coordinate 65,950,473 of NC_064624.1, forward strand.
GGCCAAGTGTTTGGTTCCCAGGGACCACCTCAGATACGTCTGATCTGGAAAGGTCAGTACTGGGATGCCTTTTAGACTACACAACAAGCCATTTAAGTGGTGCCAAGTAGAAAGGCTTGAACCAGTGTGGCAGCCGCATGATATCAATTTATTTTCCTATCGCTGTTCCAAAGAATTTTCCAAACTGTAGGACCAGTAGGTACTTGCAGTTAACACATGTTTTGAAAGAAATGTTGAAAATCATGTAATGAGATAGAAAGTACATACCAAGGTTAAGGCACCTTCCAATGTTGTAAACCTTAGTACCTTCTCCGTGGAACTGGAATTTTACTTCATGATTTCCTCGGTCATATGGAATTCGGAAAATATCTCTTCGCCACTTCCCGTCAGGGTGCTATCAACATAAAACAGTACCTCCTATGAGCATAAATACTACAAAATCTCAATACTGTAACAATGAATGCGAATTTTGAACTGAATTTAGCACATTGTAAATAATCCTCTACATAAGGAGACCTATTACACTAAAGCAGAGAAAAAAGAAGGAAAACTATTACTAGCAAAGAGAGTACTCATCAAGAACAACTGTGAAGTAGTTAAATATGGAGAGCACAAAACTTAACGAATTAATGCAGAAAAGACTAAATAAGTAACACATAAGATACAGCTCGGAAATACAATTGTCTCTCAAAGAAGTGTTGGAGGACACATCTATAATATTTACCCACAAAAATGCAATCTCTAGCAACAACAATGTTCCCAAATACAAATTAAAGTTCTTTATTCCTAAGATTCCTATCATTACTGTATGTGAATAATGGAATTAAAATAATTAGATACTTACAAACTTTTAAACGCCTTTCTTGTACTTTTATACATGTATTTAATTTAGTGCGTACTACTATTATCTTTCCAACTCAGTGACACTGCACAGACTGAACATGAGGTTACAGTCTACATTATTTTTTATCTTCCTCCTAGCCACACACTATTTTATTTTTCGCTGTTCTTCACATAATTATTCGATACATCCAACTGAAAGCACGTCTTTTATGGTACATATTTCATGTTAATCGTCGATCATAATCATATGGCTATTTCTCCATTCACAAATGTTCTTCCAGTCATACTGAATAAAGGTCTATTCCCTTATCTCATTCTGTACTACTTCTAGATTCTGCTCTTTGTTGCATTATGGCTGACTTGTAGGAACTGCATTCCTTGGCATATATTGTTGTTATGAGTAAATGCTTTTCTGGACATAAGAAATCCCCATGCTGCAGTACCTTAACTTCATAACAAGTTCTAATGGCCTTTAATGTTCAATAATTATTTGTCTCCGCTCACAGACTATGAAAGAATACTACTACTCGACTGTGCATTATGAACACACATGCTGCTAAGGCAGCTAGCACCATAATATAGTGTAGTACCAGTTCATTACATATGTAATAAAATTAATGAATTTTCTGGAAGGTGGTGTCAGTTCTGAAGCTACTTGTACTATTGTTTCAGGCAACTTATGCATATCTATCAGTTTTCCTGGTCTTAACGAACGTTTCTACAATTGTCTTTCTAGCAGACTATTAGAAGCAAGTGCTGACTTCATAGAGATTTCCTTGAGCTGTTTTGTAACAACTCAGTGGTTCAAGATCCATTTCCCACCTTGTTTACGTATACAGTAGTGATAGAACTACACATGCCGTAGCAGTGCCCGTCTATGACTGAAAATAAGTTAATTTGTTCAATATATACTAAGGAACTAAAAACAAAAAAGAAGGTTTACGAAGGAATTAATCCCATAGGACGGAAATTAGTAGACACATGTACAAATACAGGCAAACAAATGACTACAATTTTTAAAGAGAAAGAGCCCCACAAACTGGGCTAGTGAGTAACGCGTTGGTCCATATCTGGCCTTTATGCAAGCAGTTATTCGTCTTGGCATTGATTAAAACAGTTGTTGTGTGTCCTCCTGAGGAATCAAAACCAACAAAATCAGAGGACAAAGAGCAAAACTGGCATGAAAACAGCATGAAATTACGATTTCTTTACCAAAAATAGAAATTTTCACAGAAATGAGGAAAACCACATTAATGGAGGAAAAATAGTCAAACTGTATCCTGCTTATTACTTCGAGCTTTATCATCATCATTGGCTGCTGAGCTTTTTCTACTGCTTTTTTTTTCTCTTTCAACATCGATGGTAGTTCTCTCCCAATCATAATCTTGAAATGTTCATCGTCGTCGTCGTCGGCTGATACTCGTATCCGAGTTTTCATTTCTCTCCTGAGATTTCCTTTGTCACGGTTCAGGCGTGGAAGTGTCGTTGATGGCTTAGCAATCCAATCCTAGAGTGGAAAAGGCGTCCACAGACATTACAGCTGATGGACGGTGGAGGACGTGACTGAGCCTGGAGGAGTTTACATCTCCAGCGTTTGTCATCCTCCATTCTTCGACGTTCCAGCTCAAAGTTTTGAAGAGCATTTGAGGTAACTGAGCGCCAGCGACTTCGGTCTTCTGCTATTGTGGACCAGTTACTCGGATCGATGTTCAAGTTTTTAAGATTTTTCTTGTACTGATCTTTATAACGTTTGAGAGGGGCACCTCGTGGCCTTTTACCTGTGCTCACTTCGCTGTACAGATTACGTGCTGTCCATGTAGCATTTGGACGTCTTACAAAGCGTGTCTTCCTGAATAAAGACCTAACACTGTACACCAAACTGATGGTGTACAAAGTTGTAGTCATTTCCACCATGCTACATGGTTGCGAAACCTGGACGTTATATCGCTGTGATCTGAAGAAACTAGAACGCTTCAAATTTTTAAATTTGCTGATTCTCACTTTATTGCTCACCTTACATTTAGGCTTGGCATCTTCAACATGAACTGCCTTCAGTAGTTTCTTCTCATTTTCTTTGGTTACATCTGTTGGCTTCATCTTTACCGTTGAAAGTTCATACATTAACTCGAACCATCCATCTTGATCATTCCAACACATTTCTACTTCTTTCCGTAAGTACCAGGCCTTTCATTTACTTAGAAAAAATTTTCTATACAATAAACTTTTCTGTTCACACCCAACTTTTGTTTAGTCATAAAAAACCCAGGAATTTCACATACACTTTGTCATCCTTCTTCCTCAAGAGTTTCTAAACAGGCTATACGTGTGGAAACTTCATCTTCTGTAGCTGATGTTCATTAAAAATTTCTTTCCTTCCTTCCCCTACAAGGTATTCAGCTTGTATGAAACTGGCTTAGAGAAAACAGCTCGATCAACCATAAGAAATTCTGTTGACTAGTTGACTTTGTAGCTCTTTTGTAAAATTTTTAAATTTGCTGATTCTCACTTTATTGCTCACATTACATTTAGGCTTGGCATCTTCAACATGAACTGCCTTCAGTAGTTCCTTCTCATCTTCTTTGGTTACATCTGTTCGCTCCATCTTTACCGTTGAAAGCATCCAGTTATTGTACTCATCAACCAACTTTTCAACCAGTCCAATCGATTTGTAGTTACCTTGAACAGAAAACTCTTTCCACATTTTCTTCCATCGGTGTTCTGTTAAATCCTTCGACAAAAGATGCATTCGTCTCTCAAAATGTTGAGTACCGGTTGATATCACGTTTCTTCGCCACTTTTCAAAATTGTTTGTTGTAAAAATTTTTACCGTTTCTGTCTGCACATTTTTTTCCGAAGGCATTCTCCACATATTTGTCGTTACATGCGATGGCCGATGCAAAATGTGAGAAGACATTGATGACAGTCAATAAACATTTGGTTCTTTTGTTCATTTTTGAAATGGATTTCAAAGTACCAGAGTCCATTTCTATTACGTCAGCTAGCCATCAATCGTATATGAAAAGTTGGATGACACTACTTCTTTTAAAAAATATTCCCAAGGTTTCTGTAGTTCGTTGGTGGTTTCTTCACGAACATTCACTACCTCTCTAGCGGCTACAATTTTTTTTAACAAATTTACTTTTCTTTGTCTTACATACTTTACGAAGACCTCCAAGTCACTTCATCAAAGTTAAATACTCTCTCGACATAGTAGTATAGTTCATGTTGACCTACGTCGTCAGCCAGTTGTCTTGGTGTTACCACCAAATAAATCGAAGACAAACTCCTTCTCGTTGTCATTGTGGTAACGCGCCAAGTGTGTGTCAACGTTAACAGAAGTGTCTAAATTTAGCGCTCCACACACAACACTTTTTGGTTGACTGGTTAGTTCACCGATCAAGCAGCTACCACGAAAGTGGCTGATTTTCAACTGTTTTGCCAACTTTGCTAGGTTAAAATTTGGTCGAGCTTTGTAGCTCCCTTATTCTCTATTGCATGGTTGTGTCCCTTCTGTTCTTCCAATACTGCATCGTTCTTTTGTTTTGTCGTGATTACATTTTGCAATGGCAACAACGCCACCAGAGAGTGAACCAATTACTCCTGGTGCAGCAAGTAAAATTGGTAGAAATCCTCCTTTATGTTGTGGTAGTCCTGACCCTTACTTCTTTTTCATAAGATATTCAACAATGTTTTACGAGACGTATGCCTAGAGTTATGAGTAGGTTTACACCAGTATTTTGCTTGTCTTTCCTCGTTCGTTGCGAGTCAGTCAAAAACTCGTGATTGCTGTGTAGCTGATAGTTGTTGCGTTTAGTCTCCCCACTCGGCAGAACACTGTAGTCAATCGTAAAATTGTTCATTTACGCAGACAAAAAAGATAAACCATTTTTTATGAACCTCATCTGTTGTCATCCAACCCATGCCTAGTTTTCCTTTTCCATACACTATTTCTCTTACTATCATTGCAGGCAATTTTTAAACAAATGCAGCATCTTCTGATTGCATTTGTCCCTTTGGAGCCGACTGACGTTCTTTGCCAGCTCTACGTGTTTTATCTAGACCTCTGTGGTATCTGTAGACTATGTCACGTCTTTTGCCTACTTCATACAACGGATTAATTCCTTGTTTCCTCGAGCCAGTCTTTCATCGAGTTTTGTTCCTGAACCACAATAAATGTGTCCTGGTAGATGCCTTTCGAACGCAAGTTCGTTGATCATTGTTTTCACCAAGCCTTTACCATACTTTTCACTTTAGCGGAATGTATGCGGAAGATTGTTCAAATATCTGACTCCTGCGAATGTTGATGAATAAGTTACTGTATTTATTCCACAAAATCTGTTTTACTACCAATATTTTCATTGTTAAAATATTTGTTGCCTTCCATCTCCTCACCATGGATACTCATTAATCTATCACGTAACTGATGTACATCATTCATCCAGATGTACTCGACTGCTTTGTCTGTGTACATATTTATGACGCCTTCACCCATTTTCTCATCAGCATTTGAACGAATGATCCACACTTTGATCAACCATCAGTCTTGGGAAGAAAAGGTCAACCATTTCTCCTACCAAATAAATGTTCTTGGGCACCACCCATGAACCATGGACCTTGCTGTTGGTGGGAAGGCTTTCGTGCCTCAGCAATACAGATAGCTGTGCCATAAGTGCAACCACAATGGGGGGGGGGGGGGGTATCTGTTGAGATGTCAGACACACGTGGTGCTCCTCAAGAGGGGCAGTAGCCTTTTCAGTAGCTGCAGGGGCAACAGTCTGGATGATTGACTGATCAGGCTTTGTAACACTAACCAAAACACAATTTCTGTGCTGGCACTGCGAACGGCTGAAAGCAGTGGGAAACAAGCCCTAACTTTCCCTCAGAGTATGCAGCTTCACTGTATTGTTAAATGATGATTTTGTCCTCGTGGGTAAAATATACCGGAGGTAAAATAGCCCCCATTCGGATCTCCAGGCGAAGACTACTCAGAGGACGTCGTTATCAGCAGAAACAAAACTGGCGTTCTACAGATCATAGCGTGGAATGTAAGATTCCTTAATCGGGCAGGTAGGTTAGAAAATTTAAAAAGAGAAATGGATGGGCTAATGTTAGATATACTGGGAATTAGTGAAGTACGGTGGCAGGAGGAACAAGACTTCTGTTCAGGTGAATACAGGATTATAGAAATAAAATCAAGTATGGATAATGCACGAGTAGGTTTAATAATGAATAAAAAATATAGGAATGTGGATAAGCTACTACGAAAAGCATAGTGAACACATTAGTGTAACCAAGGTAGACACGAAGCCCACGCCTACCACAGTACTACACGTTTATATGCCAACTAGCTCCGCAGATGATAAACAGATTCAAGAAATTTATGTGCGATAAAAGAAATTATTGAGATAGTTAAGGGAGAGGAAAATGTCATAGCAGAAGATAGAGAATGAGAAGTAGTAGGTGAATGTGGACTAGGAGTAAGAAATGAAAGATGAAGCCGCCTGGTAGAATTCTGCACAGAGCATAACTCAATCATAACTAATACTTGTTTTAAGAATCATGAAAGAAGGCTGTATACATGCAAGAGGCTTCGAGACACTAGAAGGTTCAAAAATGGTTCAAATGGCACTTAGCTTCTGATGTCATCAGTCCCCTAGAACTTAGAACGACTTAAACATAATTAACCTAAGGACATCACACACATCCATGCCCGAGGCAGGATTCGAACCTGCGACCGTAGCGGTCGCGCAGTTCCAGACTGTAGCGCCAATAACCGCTCGGCTACCCCAGCCGGCCTGGAAGGTTTCAGATAGATTGTATAATGGTAAGACAAAGATTTCGGAACCAGGTTTGAAATTTACAGTGGCAGACGTGGCTCTTACCACAATTTATTGGTTATGAAGTATATACTGAAATTGAAGAAACTGCAAAAGGTAGGAATTTAAAGAGATTGGACCTGAATAAACTGAAAGAACCTTAGGTTGTAGAGCGTTTCAGAGGGAACAAGATCGATAGCTGTCAGTTCTGTTCGTCCCCAGGAATCGAGAAGATGAAAAACAAACTAAATACTCCCAACAAGGATCATCCGTTCTTTTCATCAGCCTCGTTACGCTTGACTTCGTCTCTTGCCGATGAGACAGCTATGAAAGGTCACATCCTCAACAACGGGAAGATGAAAAGTAAGAAAGATTAAGTACTTTTTCCATTTGATGTTCTTGGCGGGTTCTTCAAAGCTTATACATAAAGAAGTGATAGTGACGTAAGAAGGCAACCTAATAGTGTGTTTCACATGAAGTTGAGGTGCAAGCGATGCCATTCTTCGTTAGCCTGATCGAAATGACGCCGTTGTTGAAATAGTAGGTATGCTTCCAAAGGTAGGCAAAATTGTTGTGGAGAGTGTGGCAATCCGTGCTACTGCAGCTAGATACGAACCAGAATATTTGCTCGAACTACTACAAGAAAGGCCTAAAATCTGAATATTCCCATTTAATTCTTTGAAGCACAGACCGTCGAGATGGCCGGACAGAGCAGCAAAAGAAATTTCGAGATAGATGTCACAAATTACTACATTTCCTCGGAGTTTGGCATGCCTCACCTAATTTTCGTTCTGTTCCAAACTAATTGCAAAAATAATCAGTTGGCTGACTCTGCCCTGTTCGATCACGTCCAGCTTCAGAACGCTTACCTGACGAATGGGGGAAACGAAGTTTTTCCTCAATAAATGTGGAAACCCGACCCACCTGGCGACTTTCTGAAAGCTTACGGTGCTTTTCCTGCTTTTAAATGTGCGGCACAGGTGAGGGGTGACGTTAATTTAAATCTATTCAGTTTCGTCCGAAATTATTCCATCTTTGTCTAAGACATGTCAGTAATCATAACTGCATTGACAACGCAAAATATGACAATGAAGCTGTGTGCAACGTTCAACGGTAAAATTCCGAATGATGCACATGTCTATATAATCATATATGGCAAGATAAAATTTGATATACGACGCTCGACACAGAATTTTCAGTGAAATTTTTTAAGAATTTTCTGTACGAAGTGACTTCTGAAGTAATCTTTCGACTCTGTCCAGTCTTAAGCCTGCTTCCTCTGGCTCTTACATTTCCATTATTTTTATGTGTTTTGCCGTTAGTTCATGTCTTTTCATGTCTGCAGGCCCCCCTCACCCACACACACACATTACATTTATGTCAGTGTTACTCCTATGTTGTCGATGACAAATTTTACATCTGTTTGCACGTTTATCCATAGCTAATAGATTTATAAAAACGCAGTCACAAGTTTAATTTCTTGGCACTTACTATATATTTTTTGTTGCTTTCTTCTCTTTCGTCATCCCCCACGGAATATAACACTCAGAGTTCTTTGTTGGTGAGATTCTTTATTATTTAGATATTTTATGACATTCTTTGCCTGTGTTATAATGTTTCTCCATCATTTACATATGTGGTTGAAAGTCATCGAGTGACTTCTCCTTATAACCGTGAATTCGTCTTTATGTCACCACCATTTATGTAGAAAAAAGCCTTGGTATATTTAAAGTCGAATTGCTTCAAGATCTTTTTCTACATAAATGAGTAAACGTGAGGTAAGAATATCTGCCCTTTCTTGTTTTGTAACCGTGTGTTACCCTGATAAAGATGAAGTGTCTGCCTTTATAATCAGTTGAGTGATTAACACGATTTTCATTTGTTTAATCCCGATGACGACGAAATTCGTGCAGTTTATGAGTATTACAAACAACGTAATTGGGTAAGTAGTGCTCGTACGGGAGTATATCTATCATATTTTTCAGGACAATATCTTGTTGTTGTGAGGAATCAACGCTTGTTTATTCACTAATTTGAGACGACTTCATTCCTATCACGTATCTTCGTACCAGGTTCATCGTTCTTTATTTTTCAACGTCGATGAACAATCTTTGCACTCTTGAAGCCACATTATATCCTTCATTACACATGTTTTGACTCCTTTCGATTTTTCTTTCTTTCTTGCTATCAACTTTACTAACATACATTTTTACTCTCATACAAAAAAATTCTTCCATTATTGTTCCATTGCACTGATCCTTCATCTTTCCTACAACTTTCTTGTTCACTGGTGGTACACAGTAAATACTCTCTGTTGGATAGTCACTTGTGTCAAATTTTTCGATAATCAGTTCATGTCATCGTAGAAATCTTCAGACTCTTTGTTTTAGATGATGCTGCCAGTGCCTTGGTAACTAAGTTCAGTTTTTTCTCCGTATTTTACCTTCATCATGTTGTGGTACAGGTCGCACATTAACTCTCTAGACACGTCGAGTACACTCATACCAACAAAACATGGCTTACCTTCTAGAATGAAATTTTCACTCTACAGCGGAGTGTGCGCTGATATGAAACTTCCTGGCAGATTCAAACTGTGTGTCGGACCGAGACTCGAACTCGGGACCTTTGCCTTTTAGCGGGCAAGTGCTCTACCAACTGAGATACCCGACCACGACACACGCCCCGTCCTTACAGCTTTACTTCTGCCAGTACCTCGTCTCCTACCTTCCAAACTTAACAGAAGCTCTCCCGCGAACCTTGCAGAACTAGCACTCCTGAAAGGAAGGATATTGCGGAGACATGGCTTAGCCACTGCCTGGGGGTTGTTTCTAGAATGAAATTTTCACTGTACAGCGGAGTGTGCGCTGATATGAAACTTCCTGGCAGATTAAAACTGTGTGCCGGACCGAGACTCGAACTCGGGACCTTTGCTTTCGCGGGCAAGTGCTCTTCCAACTGAGCTACCCGAGCACGACTCACGCCCCGTCCTCACAGCTTTATTTCTGCCAGTACCTCGTCTCCTACCTTCCAAACTTAATCTGCCAGGGGGACGAGTACAGTAATCAGGTCCAGATGGATGTGAGTTGCAGTGGCTATGCAGAAATGGAGAAGATTGCAGAGGCTACGGTAGCGTGTACAGCTGCATCAAACCAGTCTTCGGACTGAGGACTATAACAACAACAACAACAACGATTTTGTCAGTTTCTTGAATAAATTTTCGAAAAGTAGCAAAGAAAAGAATATTAGGAAAGTTTTAGGATAAGAACTCTTTGACCCTCTTGGACAACTACATCTTCCTTGTTTCTTCAGAGAAAGTCATAAATGACTTCACAAGAAGGTTCTGCCAAGGAATAAACAAGAAAATTTGTCTGGAGGGCACTACCGAATATTAGACCTTAACGTTCTGCCGAAGATGAGGAGTAGGACAAGAACGAATAAATGAAAACGTTAAGAGAGGAATCATCCCGGCGTAATCAAATCAGGGAAAACATGAAAACGTAAATCCTCACGACCGAAAATGTTTGAAACGTCCTAAACGTGAGATCACGCTCTTAACTACCATAACACGGCGCTCCTTGTAGCTCCATGTGGCGTGCTCAACGATTCTGCCAAAGCCTTTCATTGCATGGATCACAGAATTCCCCATGGGAAACTTAAGTGATACGATGTTGATGGGATCCTTTTCGCATTTACGGAAACATTTCCATAACAGGAAATATAATTACCACATTAACAAACTATAACACAGAAATAAAAATTGTAACACAGAGTGGGAGGCATTAAGACAACGCAACTGTTACCGACCATTAACTGTTCACGTAAATAGCTTCGTTCTGTCTTACGTGCTTCATTTATAACAACAAATCGCTGCGTAATTCTATTCTTCGCCTGTCTGTTACGAAGGAACATAGTCCCTTGTGATGCCGTCTGTACTGGGATCAGACAAAAGGCCAGACACAAACACCTGTCCTACTACATTAGTACAGTGACCAAATATGACAAAATACGTATGTTGATCATCTGTCTGTTTTATGTGTATCAGTTGGGAAAGAATTTTTTACTAAGTTTTCAGAGTGTTGTGCCATCCCCATGACGTTAGTGTGAAAACCTACGAAACTAATGCGAGGATATTAAAAACAATCGTATTGATAAAAGTCATAAAGACGATGTGTTGTGATTATTGCAGTGAAGGGGATGCAACGCACTTCCCTGGGGCACACTCGAGGTTACTTCTACGTCTGACGGAGAGTCTCCATCCGAGATAACAAGCTGCATCCTCCCGACTAAAAATCCTCGATACACTGACAAACACCGTTTATACGCCACATTGTCGTACTTCTGACAATAGGCGTAACTGGTACTGAGTCAAATGCTTTTCGGAAATAGAGAAATACTGCACCTACCTGATTGGCTTGATCGAAAGCCTTCTGTATGTCACAAGGGAAAAATGCGAGTTGGGTTTCACATTACCGATGTTTTCAGGGGCCATGCTGGTTGACATGGAGGAGATCATTCTGTTCCACATACCTCATTACGTTTGAACTCAGGATATTGGACGGTAGTGTCGTGGATCACTTCTGCTACCCGTCTTGTAGACAGGTGTCATCTGTGCCTCTTTCCAAGAGCTGGGCACGGTTTTTTGTAGGAGGGGTTAGTTGGAAGAGGGGCTTACACAGTCTGTATAGAGTCTGACAGGTATTCCCTCGGGCCAAAGAGCTTTGTTTAGTTTTAACGATTTCAACAGTTTCTCAATGCCACTGACACTAATACTTGTTTTTACTCGTGTGAGGACTAAATTATGTTGGGTTTTCCTTCGTAAAGGAACATTTGGAAACGGAATTAAGCATTTCAACCTTTGTGAGACCTGAGTTTCTCCTGGCGTATACAACTTTCAAATAACTTCCGGGAATTCAGCCAGGTAACACTTTCAGCGACCTCCGATATTTCGGCGGGAGAACACCCCGCCATTTTCAAGGCAAACTGCAACGGACAGGCGGCGTACATGCAAATTTAATACCTCGGTTCTCGGACTGAAGCAGGAAAGATAACACACACACACACACACACTGAACACTAGTGCCACCAAAGATGACCAAAGTGAGAGCTATCGATAGTGAGACTATAAATTCGCAGGTGAGGCAGCATTGACTCTGTTCCTCTGTTTTTTGACAAGGGAGAGAGCCGGATTCCAAACAGAGTTTAAACAGAAACCTCCATCCCTGTTAACAAGGTTGCTCACTAATTTAATCTCAACTGCCTCCCTAATGACACTGTCCCAATAGCTGGACGTGCATGCCAATATCTCGGCGTTATTATATAACATGGGGTGACCAGTATCCAAGCAATGTTCGGCAATAGTAGATCTATTTGGCTGCTGTAATCGTGTGTGCCGTTTATGCTCAGTACATCTCTCCTCCACGGTCCTGTTTCTTTAGATACGTTGACGATACCTTCGTTGTTTGGCCTCACGGTAGGGAGAATTTGAATGTCTTTCTAGAACATCTGAACTCGATCCACCCGAACATTCGTTTTACGATGGAGGTGGAAGAGGATGGTTGCCTTCCCTTTCTCGACGTGTTGGTTAGGAGGAAGGATGATGGATCATTGGGACATGCAGTCTACAGGAAACGTACTCACACCGACTTGTACTTACAAGCTAATAGTTGTCACCATTCTGCTCAGCTTGAAGGGGTACTTCGTACCTTGGTACACAGGGCACATGTCGTTCCTGACGCTGAGACTTTGCCAGCTGAGCTGTCCCATCTTGAAGTTACATTTCGTCAAAATGGTTATAGTGATGGACAGATTGAACGTGCGTTGCGCTATCGACCAACTGTACATCGGGTGATTGATGATAATTTTGAGTCAACACCTAAGTCTACTGCCTTTTTGCTTTACGTAGGAAACACGTCCAATAAGATCGGTGGTATTTTACGGAAATACGATGTGAAATCTGTTTTCCGACCTCCATCTAAAATTAGAGCACTTTTGAGTTCCGTTAAGGATGATCTTGGACTGCGTAAGGCAGGTGTATATCGTATTCCTTGTAGCTGCGGCATGGCATATATTGGTCAAACTATCAGGACCGTGGAGGACAGATGTACTGAGCATAAACGGCACACACGATTACAGCAGCCAAATAGATCTGCTATTGCCGAACATTGCTTGGATACTGGTCACCCCATGTTATATAATAACACCGAGATATTGGCATGCACGTCCAGCTATTGGGACAGTGTCATTAGGGAGGCAGTTGAGATTAAATTAGCGAGCAACCTCGTTAACAGGGATGGAGGTTTCTGTTTAAACTCTGTTTGGAATCCGGCTCTCTCCCTTGTCAAAAAACAGAGGAACAGAGTCAATGCTGCCTCACCTGCGAATTCATAGTCTCACTATCGATAGCTCTCACTTTGGTCATCTTTGGTGGCACTAGTGTTCAGTGTGTGTGTGTGTGTGTGTGTGTGTGTGTGTGTGTGTGTTATCTTTCCTGCTTCTGTCCGAGAACCGAGGTATTAAATTTGCATGTACGCCGCCTGTCCGTTGCAGTTTGCCTTGAAAATGGCGGGGTGTTCTCCGGCCGAAATATCGGCGGTCGCTGAAAGTGTTACCTGGCTGAATTCCCAAAAAGTTATTTGAAAATTTCAGCCTTTGCTTTGCTACCCTCAATTTCATTTCCTGCCTCATTTGCTAGGAGCTGGACCATAACTAACTGACTAACAAACAAACAGTCTTTAGATATCGTGCTGCCGTACACCTTCGCCACCTGACCGGTCGGCACTAGCAAACACTGTATAGAAGGCTCTGCTGAACTAGGCGCGCCTATGGTCGAGAAGACCGAGACACGCCCCCAGGCTCCACGCCGATAACACCCCCTGGGCAGCGTGCATATCGGCCGCCGCCTCCGACCGAGCTGCCTCAAGCTCTCAATCTCAGCACCCAAGTGCGTCGCATCTGGACTCAGGTCACACTGCACCTCACTACCTCGCATTGTGCTCCAGCCGTCCACACTGATAGTTAGCTGTGAGGTCATCGCATATACACTACTGGCCATTAAAACGGCTACACCACGAAGATGACGTGCTACAGACGCGAAATTTAATCGACAGGAAGAAGATGCTGTGATATGCAAATGATTAGCTTTCCAGAGCATTCACACAAGGTTGGCGCCGGTGGCGAAACCTACAACGTGATGACATGAGGATAGTTTCCAACCGATTTCTCGTATACAAAAAGCAGTTGACCGGCGTTGCCTGGTGAGACGTTGTTGTGATGCCTCGTGTAAGGAGGAGAAATGCGTACCGTCACGTTTCCGGCTTGGTCGGATTGTAGCCTATCGCGATTGCGGTTTATCGTATCGCAACATTGCTGCTCGCGTTGGTCGAGATCCAATGACTGTTAGCAGAATATGGAATCGGTGGAATCAGGAGGGTAATAGGGAACGCCGTGCTGGATCCCAACGGCCTCGTATCACTAGCAGTCGAGATGACAGGCATCTTATCCACATGGCTGTAACGGATCGTGCAGCCACGTCTCGATCACTCAGTCAGCAGATTGGGACGTTTGCAAGACGACAACTTTCTGCACGAACAGTTCGACGATGTTTGCAGCAGCACGGACTATCAGCTCGGAGACCGTGGCTACGGTTACCCTCGACGCTGCATCACAGACAAGAGCGCCTGCGATGGTGTACTCAACGACGAACCTGGGTGGACGAATGCCAAAACGTAATTTTTTCGGATGAATCCAGGTTCTGTTTACAGCATCACGATGGTCAATCCGTGTTTGGCAACATCGCGGTGAACGCACATTGGAAGCGTGCATTCGTCATCGTCATATTGGCGTATCACATTGCTTGATGGTATGGGGTGCCATTGGCTACACGTCTCGGTCACCTCTTGTTCGCATTGACGGCACTTTGAACAGTGGACGTTACATTTAAGATTTGTTACGACCCATGGCCCTACCCTCCATTCGATCCCTGAGAAACCCTACATTTCAACAAGATAACGCACGACCGCATTTTGCAGGTCCTGTACGGGCCTTTCTGGATACAGAAAATGTTCGACTCCTGCCCTGGCCAGCACATTCCCGATATCTCTCACCAATTGAAAACGTCTGGTCAATGGTGGCCGATCAACTGGCTCGTCACAATACACCAGTCACTACTAATGACGAACTGTGGTGTCGTGTTGAAGCTGCATGGGCAGCTGTACCTGTACACACCATCCAAGCTCTGTTTGACTCAATGCCCAGGCGTATCAAGGCCGTTATTACGGCCGGAGGTGGTTGTTATGGGTACTGATTTCTCAGGATCTATGCACCCAAATTGCGCGAAAATGTAATCACATGTCAGTTCTAGTATAATATATTTGTCCAATGAATACCCGTTTATCATCTTTATTTCTTCTTGGTGTAACAATTTTAATGGCCAGTAGTGTAGTTCAAATACAGACACGGATAGTGTTCAGGAATTAGTACATGTTATCTGATTGCTGTTAACCACAGAAATTCAGACTACACGTTATTCAATCGATTCCTGTAATAAAGTGTATTGTAACCACGTGTGCATCTTGTGTTGTACAGAGAGGAAACGGGCCACCCAGTCCTCATCCAGCCAGAACCACAAAACGTTACAGAAGGCACAGCCACAACAGATAACAACAGAACAAGATCATTTGAGAATATTCCGGTACCAGAGTCATTGAAAGTGTCATTCATTGCTCTTTTAAGAGCCAAACGCATTTCATTAAGCATTTCCCTATTTGTAGGTCTATGGTTTTCTTTTTACCTATTATGCAGTAACCTTTTTTTCTTTAAAGTTTTCTTTGCTGTGAATGTTTACCATGTACCATCCCTCCCATTATGAACTGTCCTACTGGGTACATACACTATGTAATCAAAAGTATCCGGACACCCCCAAAAATATACGTTTTTCATATTAGGTGCACTGTGCTGCCAACTACTGCCAGGTACTCCATATCAGCGACCTCAGTAGTTATTAGACATTGTGAAAGAGCAGAATCGGGCGTTCTGCAGAACTCGCGAACTTCGAACGTGGTCAGGTGACTGAGTGTCATACTGCTAAACAGCCCTAGGTCTACTCTTTCCACTGTGATGGTGAAGTGGAAATGAGAAGGGACACGTACAGCACAAAAGTGTACAGGTCGACCTCGTCTGTTGACTGACAGAGACCACCGACAGTTGAATAGGGCCGTAATGTGTAATAGGCAGACATATATCGAGACCATCACACAGGAATTCGAAACCACACCAGGATCCATTGCAACTACTACGACAGTTAGTCGAGAGGCGAGAAAACTTGGATTTGATGGTTGAGCAGCTGCTCATAAAATACACATCACGAAGGAAAATGCCAAACGACGCCTCGCTTGGTGCAAGGAGCGTAAACACTGGACGATTGACAGTGGAAAAACGTTGTGTGGAGTGACGAACCACGGTACACAACGTGGCGATCCGATGGCAGAGTGTGGGTATGGCGAATGCCCGGTGAACGTCATCTGCCAGAGTGTCTAGTGCCAATAGTAAAATTCAGTGGCGGTCGTGTTACGGTGTTGTCGTGTTTTTCATGGAGGGGTCTTGCACCCTTTATTGTGCCACTATTACAACACAAGCCTACGATGTTTTAAACACCTTCTTGCATCCCACTGTTGAAGAGCAATTAAGGGATGGCGATTGCATCTTTCAACATGATTGAGCACCTGTTCATAATGCACGGCCTGTGGCGGAGTGGTTACATGACAATAGCATCCCTGTAATGGACTGGCCTGCACAGAGTCCTGACCTGAATCCTACACAACACCTTTGGGATGTTTTGGAACACCGACTTCGTGCCAGGCCTCACCGACTGACATCAATACCTCTCTTCGTTGCAGCACTCCATGAAGAATGGGCTGCCATTCCCCTAGAAACGTTGCAGCATCTGATTAAACGTATGCCTGCGAGAGTGGAAGCTGTCATCAAGGCTAAGGGTGGGCCAACACCATACTGAATTCCAGCATTACCGATGGAGGGCACCACGAACTTGTAAGTCTTTTTCAGCCACGTGTCCGGACACTTTTGATCACATAGTGTGTGTAAGAAAATGAAACACCAACTGTAGTCCTTATGATGTCTTTTATCGTCTGGCCACCAGTTTCGGCGCTTCAGTCCAACATCTTCAGGCCTGAGGTGATGCTGAAGGGGTTAACACCATCCATATACACCATGCCTCATTGGCCAACATCTATAACTGTTTACACAGACCATCTGTAACTGTGATGATGACTCTCCAACCATGAACTTGACAGTTGAAACTGGTTTCCACACAGTAAATGACATCATAAGGATGGCTGTAGGTGTTTCATTCTCTTACACAAGATATTGCGTACCAATCACCATCTTCAAAAAAGTAGGGACATATAACGCCACTTGATTATATGGCGCGCAATGCGGTAACCCTGCTGCTGTGCAATATCCTCATGTGTGACTTACGTGCGTTTTGCTCAGACCATTAGCGAAAATTGTCTCCATTGACAAAGCCACTGAGGTGGAAGTGAACTTCATCGAAAATCCGCTGGTTGTTAATGAAACTATAGTGCACTTTTGCTAACTTGCGTTCAGCATATTGTCCACCCATCCGCAGAGCGTTACGTTGAAGTTGCCGGACGATCTACAGCTTGTACACTTTCAGTGTTTCCCGAATGAGATTTTCACTCTGCAGCGGAGTGTGCGCTGATATGAAACTTCCTGGCAGATTAAAACTGTGTGCCGGATCGAGACTCGAACTCGGGACCTTTGCCTTTCGCGGCTTGGCGACCGCGGGGTCCTGAGCTGGGGACTGGTCAGCGCCGCCAGTCTCCTGTCACCATAACCCCCGGACATGCTTCAGCGACCACCATATGGTGCGGCGGTGGACTGTTGTGTGCTGCGGGGAATGGTAATCTTGGCTTCACCGCCTGGATTGCGAGGAAGGTAAACCTCTACAAAAACCCCTCAATCTTACGGTGTGCTGCGCGCCTATAAGATGCATGGCTGTTGGGGTGGAACAGTCGCAAGCGTGCAACCTATGGGGCACCTGCCGCACCCCAGTTGTATAAGGCTTACCTAGGCACGCGGGGCTCTGTCTAGGTGGACTTCTAGTTCCCTAGCTGCTCGTGGGACCGAGATGGATCCTTCGAAATCGTCTTTTCTTCCTCCCAGCGGAAAGGGTGGGCCGCTGGAAGGTTCTAACACCCATTCTCTTAAGAGGGCTCGTGCAGTCAGTCCCCCTGACTCCGGCACTTCTTTGACAAGTCGAGTCTTAAGTAACAGAATGCATTCTGGTAACCCGAATGTGTTTCTCATTGTGAAACGGAAGGAGGGTAGTTTCGAGAAGGTTTCGCCTTTCTATATACAAAAGGGTTTGGAGGGAATCTGTGGCTCCTTAAAGTCGGTGAAGCGCTTACGTAATGGGACCTTGCTAGTGGGAAGTTCTAATTCCCAGCAAGCAACTAACCTCCAGTCTGCTAAATGCCTTGGAGAGTATGCCATAGACACTGAACTGCACAGCACCTTGAACTACAGCAAAGGTGTTGTGACATGCCGGGATCCAGTTGACATTCCCAATGAAGAACTGCAACGTGAGTGGACTCCGGAAAGTATCGTTGATGTCCACCATATCACGAGGAGGGTTGATGGCAATCTTGTCAAATCCGACTCCGTTATTCTGACCTTCAGTAGCACGAAACTTCCTGAACATGTTATAGCTGGCTTCCTTCGCCTTAGTGTGAGGCCTTATTTCCCGACCCCAATGCGCTGTTTCAAATGCCGGCGTTTTGGGCATACCACCTTAGGCTGTAAAGGCGAAGCGACTTGTGGCAACCGTGGTAAGGCTGCTCATGAAGAAGTTGGTTGCTCCTCTCCAGCCAAATGTGTCAATTGCTCTGGGAACCACCCTGTTTGGAGTAGGGACCGCCGAATATCTTTAGAGGAATGCAAAGACCAGGAAATAAAAACAACCAAGCGTATCCCCTATGGTGAGGCCAAGAAGATCTATAAGCCGATGCAACCTCCCACATTTGCTACATCTTTTGCATCCCTGTTTCAGAAGCCTTCTCCAAAAGTCAATGCCTCAGCGCAGACAGAGCTGGTGAGTGTTGGCACTAATACCTGCAGCTCTCAGTGCACTTGCAATGCAGCCAGTGTTTCAGAGCCAGTAGCCCCTATTCGAACAGCAGACAAAGGTACAGTGGCGAACTTGGGCCAGCCCCTGGCGCCTCCAACAGCTGAGGATGTTCCGAAGCCCAGTATAGCCATTACCACTCCCACATCAGCTGCCCCAAATCCCACCAAACCGCAGAAAGCTCCCGTACAGCAGCAACAGCGGGTCAAATCCTGTGGTAAACCGTCTGACCATGCAGATGTTGTTTTACGTGAGGCTTCTTCTGACTCTTCCCCAGAGTTGATGGAATACGATGTATGTGTGGGGCAATCATCTCGCCCCACGCCTGCCCCTCCACCTGCTGCGGTCTCCCCGCCCCGTCGGAGAGACAGGATGAAGGTGCTACCCCCATCATAGATGGCTCCCATACTTCAGTGGAACGTGCAAGGGTTCAGGACGCATGTGGAGGAACTTCGTCTACTATCTCAGGGTAGACCACTGTGTCTATGTCTCCAGGAGACTTATTTCCATCCCTCTTACTCCCCTGACCTACGCGGCTATACGCTCCACAAAAAGGACGACCTGCGTGGAGAGAGAGCTAGAGGCGGCGTAGGTATTTTCGTCAGGACGGACTACCACTCCTCGCCTCTCTCACTTATGACGACTTTACAGGCCGTTGCTGTGTCCGTGCACGTGCGTCATCCATTGACTGTATGTTCACTTTATTTGCCCCCACATGATGCACTTGATGAAGCGGCCCTCACCAACCTTCTTACAGAGCTCCCCCAGCCATTCATTATTTGTGGTGATTTTAATGCCCGCAATGTGCTTTGGGGCTCTGCAATTACCTGTCCCAGGGGTAGAGCCATTGAGAGGCTTCTCCTGTCATCCTGTGCCTACTTGCTCAATGGAGGACAGAGCACTCATTTCTGCACGGTGACTGGGTCGTTCTCTGCCATTGATCTCTCGCTTTGCTCTGCAGCTCTTGCCACGAGTGCTCATTGGGAAGTGGTCGCTGACTTGCACGGCAGTGATCACTTCCCAATCTGGATTCACCTGCCAGATCGCGTGGGTCCCGAAAGAAGACCACCACGATGGGTGCTCAGTGGAGCCGACTGGACATTTTATAGCCAGTTGTCCCAGTTCGAACACTGTGCGAATGTTGAGGCGTGGGTGGATCATATTACCGAAACGGTCCACCTCGCCGCTGCAGCATCCATTCCACAGTCCACAGGCCACTGGAAGAGGCCACCTGTCCCTTGGTGGAGTGCCGAATGCTGCTCTGCAATCAGGACCAGGCGTGTGGCTCTGCGTCGGTTCCAGTGTCGGCCTACTGCTGAGAATCTTGCAGCCTTTCGGGTGGCATGTCGCCGCATTATTCGTGAGAGCAAGAAGAGGTCGTGGCAAAAGTTCCTGAACACCATTAATCGTTCCACCAAAAGTTTCATTGTGTGGGAGACCATCAGGAGAATTTCTGGCAGAGGAGGGAGGTGCCTCATAGCTGCTGTAATGAATAACGGCACTCTCCACACGGATCCGTGAGACATTGCCCAGACTATGGCATCGTATTTTGCCACAGTTACTGCAACAACCAGTCAGGATCCAGGTTTCCAGCGCCATAGAGCGGTTGCTGAGAGATGTAGTCTGGACTTCCAGTCCACCTCTCATGAAGTTTACAACTGCCCATTTTCTATGTGGGAGCTCGATTCTGCATTGTTGGAGCTCGTGACACATCCCCTGGTCACGACAGGATCCATTACAGTATGCTATGGCACCTCACAATGCGCAACAGAGAAATCCTCCTCGCACTTTTTAATGCCATTTGGGCGTCAGGTCACTTTCCTGACGCGTGGCTTGAGGCAGTTTTAATCCCTTTTTTAAAATTTGGGAAAGACCGCACGAGCCCAAGTAGCTACCGTAGTGTTGCCCTCACTAGTTGCATAGGAAAGACCTTGGAGCGGATGGTCAACCGCCGCCTTGTCTGGATGTTAGAATCCCGGCAACTCCATAGTCGCTTTCAGTGTGGGTTCAGGAGGTTTCGTTCCACCTTCTATAACCTTGCCCTCCTGGAGGCGGCTATCCAACAAGCTTTCCTGCGCCGTCATCACCTTCTAGGTGTATTTTTCGACATCGAGAAGGCCTACGATACCACTTGGAAGTGTCTCATCCTCGAGCAGCTTCACGAGTGGGGTTTTCGTGGTTGTCTTCCTCTTTTTATTTAGTCTTTCCTCTCGCCACGATATTTTAGATACCGAATTGGTGACGTCCTGTCTGATCACCTTGAGCAGGAGAACGGTGTCCCTCAGGGTAGCGTTTTAAGTGTGACTCTCTATTAATAGCATTACGTCCATAGTGAAAAGTCCTGTCCAGTGTTCTTTGTTTGTGGATGATTTCTCTTTGTTTTGCTCTTCTTCAAGCCTTGCAACGACAACTCGTCAGGTGCAACTTAAGATTAGGCATTAGGATGACTGGGCGCAGAAGAGTGGTTTTAAGTTTTCCACCAAGAAGACTGTATGTGTTCTTTTTAACTGTTCTCGTTCAATTTTAACCTTTCCCGAGTTGCGGATGAGGGACACTATTCTTACTTTTAAAGACACAGTGAAATTTCTGGGGCTCATTTTTTACTCGAAGCTCACGTGGTTACCTCATCTTAAAGACCTGAAACGGCGGTCGCTTCAGGCTTTAAGTATTTTAAAATGTCTTAGCCACAGTACATGGGGTGCTGACAGGACTTGTCTGCTCCCGTTTTACAGGGAGTTTGTGCGATCTCGGTCGATTATGGGTGCACGGTGTGTGGGTCTGCGAGGCCTTCTTACTTAAAGATGTTGGACGTTGTGCACCATGAAGGGCTTCGGTTGGCCACTGGGGCATTCCGAACTAGCCCCATACCAAGCCTCTGTGCAGAGACTGGTGAACCGCCACTTCATATGCGGCGACGGCTACTTACGGTACGCCAGGCGTATAAAACTTTGTCCACACCATACACACCTGCATACCATACCGTTGCTCAGCCTCCTCTGGCACAGTTATTTCATAACCGGCAACGTGCGACGCAGCCCAATGGGATTCGCGCACAGGATTGCCTCGCTGCGATGTCTATGGCTGATCTTCGTGTTTTACGTCGCGGTTGGAGCAGATCTCCACTTTGGCTCCTCCAGAGACCCAAACTTATTTTAGATATGACCAATTTTAAGAAAGATAGCACACCAGATTTTACATTCCAATCTCTGTTTTTTAACATTTTAGATGTTCATCACGGTTTCACTGTCGTTTGCACTGATGACTCCAAACAGGAGAATTTCCTTGGCTGTTCTGTAGTGTTCCCTGATCAAGTTACCCGGATTCGGCTCCCTGCTGAATACACCGTTTTCGCAGCGGAGCTCCACGCGATCCTGAAGGCACTGGAGCAGATGAATCGTGTTCGGGGCGATGGATTTGTTCTCTGCTCCGATTCTCTTAGTGCCTTACAATCACTGCAGAACCTGTACCCGACTGAGGAGATGGTCCGGCTGATATAAGACCAACTGTACTTGCTCCAACGGCGGGGTAAAGAGGTATCCTTCTGTTGGGTGCCTGGTCATGTCGGCATCTGGGGCAATGAACAGGCCGATCTGGCTGCCAAGGAGGCCTGCAGTGAGCAAGGTGTGGTCCAGTGTCCTATCCCCTTGCAGTCAGTCATTGCTGCACTCCACAGGAAGGGCATGGAGTTGTGGGAGGTCGAATGGCTGGCGGTGACAGCCAATAAACTGCGGTTGATAAAGTCAACCACTCGGCCGTGGTGTTCCTCCTGCCGGTTGCTCACATGTCTTTGGATCGGGCACTGTCCTCTCACACATAGCTTTTTATTACGGCGGGAGGATCCTCCGTTTTTGATGCTTGTGGTGTGCACATCTCTGTCCGGCACATTTTAACAGACTGCATTTTATACCGTGATGCAAGGGCAGAAGCACAAGTTGATGGGGATCTGTCTCCTGTTTTAGCTAATGATCACACGTGTGTGTCTAGGGTTTTTAAGTTTTGTGATGTGTCTGGACTCTGGCCTAAACTTTTAGGCAGGAGGTTTTAGTGTATTGCAGAGTGGCTGACTCTTCCCTTTTTTCCTTGCGGTCAGCCAACTAGTTCCATCTGCTCCATTGTTTTAGCTCCCTCTACCATTTTCTTTCTGTGTTGTCCATGTTTTACTGCTGACGCCCTGCTTCATACCACGCTTCGGTGTGGGTGAGCACATGTTTTTCAATGAATGATTAGCCTCACCAACGTTCCATTTTATATAACTATTCTGTTTTTTTCTTGACACCCGTCTCACTCTGTTACTGCACGGGCGCTGAAGACCTTGCTGTCATGCGCCCAAAACTCCTCTACTACTACTACTACTACTACTACTTTGCCATGCGCGGGCAAGTGCTCTACCAACTGAGCTTCCCAAGCACGACTCACGCCCCGTGCTCACAGCTTTACTTCTGCCAGTATCTCGTCTCCTACCTTCCAAACTTTACAGAAGCTCTCCTGCGAACCTTGCAGAACTAGCACTCCTGAAAGAAAGGATACTGCGGAGACATGGCTTGGGCACAGCCTGGGGGAGCTTCTGTAAAGTTTGGAAGGTAGGAGACGAGATACTGGCAGAAGTAAAGCTGTGAGAACGGGGCGTGAGTCGTGCATGGGTGGCTCTGATGGTAGAGCACTTGCCCGCGAAAGGCAAAGGTCCCGAGTTCGAGTCTCGGTCGGGCGCACAGTTTTAATCTGCTAGGAAGTTTCATATCAGCGCACACTCCGCTGCAGAGTGAAAATCTCATTCTGGAAACATCCCCCAGGCTGTGGCTAAGCCATGTCTCCGCAATATCCTTTCTTTCAGGAGTTCGAGCCTCGGTCCGGTACACAGTTTTAATCCGCCAGGAAGTTTCACTTTCACTGTTCTTTGGACGCTGGAACGATGCTGCTGTGAGGACTCTGCATGATGCGGAACAGAGTGAAAAGTGCTTGTTACGAAACCAGTTCGCACGGCCCCGATTTTATCTCGGGTGTGAGCAGTTCGCGGACTCCCTGCGGACTGCTTCTTCAGTGTAGAGTCCGTCACTTAAAATAGCACTGGGGGGGAACGCGACCATCTTCCCCAGTGTTGAAAAGACGGCAAAATTCTCGATGCGCGGCATCCACAGTTCCATACTTGTCATACCGCAGAGGTATGCCGCACTCCGTCCCACTGCCCAACGTTTACTGTTCACTAAATGGCGAGGCAGTGCGAGCAGCGTGTAGTGGGTAATTCGGCGTCGCCAGCCTCACAGCACTCCCACAACGTGTTCCAAAATTTCCCATTCTCTTGACTCACCCTGTACTAAGCACTTCCAGTAAAATTAAAATTCAATATTGCTGTAATTACTGGTAATTACTACATCAAATCGCCACTAGATATCCCTATGTAGATGTCAACTTCTGTACGATAGTCAGGAAGGAATTCGCAATGGTAGTTTGAGCTAAAAAGAATAAATGCAACATCTCATTCGGTTTGATTCTTTGTATTATTTTTATGAAAGTTCTATGTTTTACCGTCGCAAGCATAATCTCTTTTGCCACAACGAAGCTGGAGCAGTGCAAGAGAGACAATATTACCCACAGGGGAGCGGTGGTGTTCGTTGTGAAAATTTACATGGCAACGATTCCGTGCAAACGTTGTGGTCTGGTGTTTACTGAGAAGTAGTGCCAGCAAAGAATGCCCTACAGTGCTTATTCAGAAAATGGGTCACACTGGCTATGTTTCCAAGAAGTAAAAAAAAAAAACATTCCGAAACGTGCCCACACACCAGAAAATGAGGCTGCAGTTCACCAGAAAATGTTTCAGACTCCTACCAAATCAACTTGACACCTGTCACAAGAGGCCGGCACATTACATCTATCCGCACACGTCCATCGCTACCGAGTGACTATTTTGTGCAATGAAACCAGCACATGCTATTCATCACCTGCAGTTTTGTGAGTGGCTGTTCACTGAGTTAACAATGTATGGCCTGGACATAGATCTGTTCTTTATGTGGATAAAGCTTACTTACACCTCAGTGCTTATGTCAACTCACAGAATTACAGGTTCTGCGCAGCGGAGAATCCACGTAACTTCCGTGAACCACCACTGCATGATCATATGGTTGACGTTTAGTGTGCAGTGTCTGCACGTGACATTATTGGTCCCACCTTCTTTCATCAGACGCTGACCTCGGCTCTTTACATTACGAACATTTTGAAACCATTTGAGGCACTATTAACGGAGGCTGAAAAGACCTACAGTTGCTTCTAACAGGGTGGAGCAACTGCTGACACAGCTGACCAGTGCTTGGAGCACATTCACACAATCTTCACGTATGACAGAGTTGTTAGCATAGATGAGCCTTAGCTAGCCATCCAGGCAACTTTATATGTCAGTGTGCAATTACTTTGTGTGGGGAGCCCTCAATTCGAAGGTGTATCGCAACAACCCTGATAGTTTTCAAGAACTACAACAAAATATTCCGGATGAGGCAGCAGCAACTCCAGCACTCTAGCTTCGATCCGACTTCAGCAACTTGGTGACCAGAGTCCAAAAGTGCCAGGACGTGGATGGTGGTCACTTTTAGCATATGCTGTAGTCATCTTAGTACCGTATTTCCTTTCCTCCGCTGTGTTTATTCGTATCCTGGAAATCTGTTCTTCTGCCCACTTTAATTTTCCCCATCCTGTACACACACACACACACGCGCGCACGCACACACACAAACACACACACAATAATGTATACAGGGTTAATGATCTAATACTTGAACCTCATATATCGCAGAAATGGAAAGTGCTATTATGTGTAGTTTCACAAAATGGATTCTAAATCTGGGGCTTGTCTTGATAGCCAATAAAAAGATTGTAATAATCCAATCTATTTTTTCTACTAACATACAATTCTTTAAAACAAATTAAACGATGCTTATTGCCATTAACAAAGAAAATGCAGGGCAAATTACAATGTCAGAGGTGTTTGTTATAGGATTCTAGTGCAAGCCGTCATGTTTTGTATCCCTCGTCGACACTTGTTCGTGGTATTCAACCTGCATAGTTGCTAGGTACAGCGTTATGTTTGCCTGCAGTGTGCTTGTGTCTGTTACTGTGTGACAGGTCAGGCAGTGGGTCATGAGTGGACTGTGGGATTTTCTAATGCAGAAAAAGCCGACATACTCGTGCAATATGGAGAGTGTAGGAAGACCTTCACAATAATTCTCTGTTATTCCAATATCGAACAGTGCGTCGAGAAAACGAAAACCTGTATCTGTCTGTGTGAGCTCTGATTTCCCTTATTTTATCATAGTGATCGTTTCTCATCATGTAGGTCGGCTCAACAAAATAAAAAAATACTTTCGCTGCCAGAGGAGAAAGTTTGTGATTGAAATTTCGTGAGACGATACTGCCGCAACGAAATACGCCTTTGTTTTAATGACATCCACACTAAATCCGGCATCATGTCAGTGACATTCTTTCCCCTATTTCTCAGTAATACGAAACGTGCTGCTCTTCTTTGAGCTTTCTCAATGTGCTCCGGAAATCCTAACCAGTAAGAACCCCACACCTTGCCGC
Organism: Schistocerca nitens; assembly: GCF_023898315.1. Taxonomy (NCBI): domain Eukaryota; kingdom Metazoa; phylum Arthropoda; class Insecta; order Orthoptera; family Acrididae; genus Schistocerca; species Schistocerca nitens. The sequence goes on from NC_064624.1 coordinate 65,976,858, forward strand.
AGCACTCCAAATGAGGACGGACAAGTGTAGTGTAGGCAGTCTCTTTAGTACATCTGTGACGTTATGTAACTGTTCTGCCAATGAAATGCATTCTTTGGTTTACATTCTCCACAACATTTTCTATGTGTTCTTTCCAATTTAAATTTTTCGTACTTGCTATTCCTAGGTATTAGTTGAATTTACTGCCTTTAGATTTGGTTGACTTGTCGTGCAACCGAAGTTAACAGATTCCTCTTAGTACTCATGTGGATGACCTCTCACTTATTATTTAGGATCAACGGCCAATTCTCGCCCAATACACATATCTTTTCTAATCGTTTCGCAATTCGTTTTGGTCTTCTGATGACTTTACTAGACGATAAGCGACAGCATCATCTGCAAAGAAACCAAGATGGCTGCTCACATGTCTCCTAAATTGTTTACATAGATAAGCAACAAAATAAGATCTACAACACTACTTTGGGGAATACCAGAAATCAGTTCCAGTAAATCCAGTCACATAACTGAGACGATATTCCATAAGCACGCAACTTGACTACAAGCTGCTTGTGAGGGTAATGCAGCTAGTCTTCAAAGGAAATTGCTTATAGTTCACTTGTTAGATGCATCCAATAATATCTGTCATTTGTGCAGGACCCATTCAAAATAAAACTAACTTGAGATACAGTCTGTATAAAACTAAAGGCAGCACGAATGGTACACACTTGTTTGGCTCGCAAAAGAGCATAATGGAGACCAGTTGAGGCTTGAATATATATTGCACACAAGAACTTTAAGCAGCGAGTCACTCTTTCCAGTCTGCATACGTGAATGGAATGTACAACAACATACATATGTCGCACAAGGAGAAATATCGTCTGCCATACACTTCATAGTAGTGTGTAGAGTGTGCGAGTAAATGTGGATGTTGCAGGTATTGGACATTTAAAGCAGCTATTCGGTTCTGATTTCCTTTAAGGCTGCATGTCTGTAACATGGCTAATTTAAAAACAAAAAGGGGAAACACGTACCTTCAACTTTTGGAGTTACAGGGATTTTACTTTATGTGTGGTTGTGGCCCATCCCCCTTACACCTCAGTAAGAAATTTATCTATCGTCTGCCTACCAACAACGTTGCGTGCAGAAAGGTTGCGAAACTGTAACTCTCTTGTTTCTATGTCCACTTCTAATCTGTTAATCCTGCTACACTTAATTGTGTTCCTGTCCCGTGGTCCGCTACGTAATCATATTAATCTTTTCAGTTAATTTTTGCATATGTTATTATTACTGCGGTAATAAATCAGTCTTCCATTGTTCACGCAGTTACCGGCACATTTATTACTGCCCAAGTCCCTCACATTCCATCTCACTAATTTTACTTTATTCTGTGTAACAAATTTCATCTCACTGATCCTGACTTTTTGTTTTTTCCTGAACTTCTTCGCATTACCTCAGTAGACTTACGTTTCAGTAGTAGTCATTCTACCTGCAGTGTCAAATGAAACCCATTAAGATGAAATTCAAGTTGACTTGTCAAATGATGGTTCTACCTACTGGAAAAATACATTAATATCTATCTCTTTACCATTGTTAGAAAGAGATGAATGCATAAGTCAGTCCTCTTCTAAAAGAACGTTGCGTGAAGCTAAAATATGCTGTGAAGTTGGCATTCCTATCAGGATGGATGTAGCTCTTTGTTTATGTGACTGGGAGAACAAAAATAGAATGGCACACACATAGGAAACGACCGAAATTTATTGGTGAGTTAGCGGCAATACAATTTAAATTTTGGCATATATCTTTTCTAGGCAGCTCAAAGGACAGTAAATTTAATAAAAGACTCTAGAAGCAAAATGGTGAAAGCTATGTCTTCCAGGCATAGCACACATTATCCATGCTTAATGAACCATATGGGTAAAAAAAGGAACATAAATAATTGTTTCACTCAGAGCTTTTAGCATTAAGGCTGTAATCAATTTATTTGGTCTCACATCCTAGCATGTGGTAACTATGTTTCGTGGGTAAGGTTAAGGTTTAATAAACTGTGAACTAAATGCTTAACAATGAGGTCATTTAAGATGATGCACCAGCTAAGGCGGGACAATAATGGAGATAAAAATCTGATTTGACCCTTTTCAAATAAACAATCAAGGAACCTGATTTAATCGTTTAAGTGAAACCACAGAATATCTAATTACCTTGACTCGATGAGGATTTGAAGGTCAGTCGTCATTGACATGAATCTAGAGAATTAGCCAATCCACCACATAACTGAGTGCTCATAGTTTTGCAAAACTAGTTAAAACTTTTGCAACATGGAAGTAGTGTTATGAAGTGAATGTGAAAAACATTTGGGATATCATATTATGAAGAAAGCTAAGATAAAGAGCTAAATTTTTATTTTGTTTCATCTCTTCCACGGTAAAAAAATGCAATAATACTGCAGTAGTGATTTTTTCTTTGGATCAGCTTCAGAGTGTCAGAGGTTACTTCAGAACTCTCAGACAGCTAGCAAACTTGAAGTTTACACCAATGACTAGAAAAAAGGGAAAAATTTACTTGTAGTATTTAATTAATTATTATTTTTAATTGTAAAATCTTGCTTGTTTTGATAAACAGCTGGATGTGAAGAAATGGTGAAGGTGAATTTTAATGTTTGCATTCAAAGGAAGTATTTGTTTGCCCAAAAAAGTCTATTAGAGATGGCCCTGTCCTATCTATTGATGGAGTGCAAGCACTACATTGTCATCTCTAGCTGATACTGAAGTTGACTAGGTAATTTAGCCCAAGTATTCAAATATTCATCACTCTAAACGTCATTTCCTAACGTATCTGAACGAAAATGGAGGCTTTATCAAGTGTACGAATATCTGCAGCGTCAGAATCACTTAGAGGGAGACCCTATTCGTCTCGTGAGTCGCGAGTGTTTAGAAGTCTGCCACTGATACAAAACAGGTGGCATCCAGCTGGAGCCTGTTCCATTTGGAATGCACCTCTTGTTTATGTGGATGTATCAGCAATGAAATACCTTTTTCAATTTTTTTTTATTATTCAGTAGGCGATTTTAGGTGTAGGCATCACGACTGTATTCCGCTTTGAATTTAGTTTCATTACCCCACATTCACTATGAAATCTTAGAAATTTGCCAACATTAGAGAGTCAATTGACAGATTCCAGAGATTGCTAAACCAGTCTCTTAACTTTAGGAATGGCGAAAGCTTTCATGATAATTCTTTCTAAAGAACCATGGTTATCTGAATTTATCTTCAGGATGTATATGACATATGATACGTGCATGCCATGTCTTAAGACAGTAAATTAAGTTGTTATAATCTGTTCAGTGACCTCTTAATGTTGATTACTTTTGTTCATTGGGTTTTCAAATATCTTGAATATAAGGAACATGGAAATAGGTTGACTGGCGTACTATGATTGAGGCTAAAGTGTTAGTCACATTTACTGAGCTCAAGGATATGCACAAAAGAGGGAGGTCTGCAGAAGGCTTGAAGAAAACATGGTAACACAGAAGGGAAAATGTGATGAGTTCTTTGGCTGTGAATTTAAGATATCAGTCACCCAGAATTGTATTTAGTTGTAACCTTTCATGTTACATGTTTCTGAACAACCATGGTTATCTGGAATCATCTTCATGATGGATATCATCCTATGTCTTAAGATAGTGAATTGAGTTGTTGTATACTGTTTAATAACAGTTGAACTTTGATTATTTTTGTTCATTGCCTTTTTATATACCTTGAATGTATGAAACATAAAAGAGGTTTAGTTATGTAGCATGACAGAGGATTAAGTGTTAGTCACAGTTACAGAGCTTAAGGATATCTACTAAAATGGGAGGCCTGTGAATGGTTTGAACAAGGCATGTTAAAACAGAAGGGAAATGCAGTGAGTTCTTTGACTGTAAATTTATGTTTTCAGTCACCCAGATTGGTATAAAGTTGAGATGACATTTGAATGAATGTATGGCTAAAACTTCATCCACCTAAGGATTGCATTCTATGGGGCTAGAAAACAGTCAGGGGATTAGCTTGAACTTGAAGTAAGATGTATAGTTTGTAGGACTTCAGATGTGACAAAATACAGCTAGTAGTGCTCACTGTGAACAGTATGATATAAATTTAGAATGTGTAGAAAGCATGGAAGGTCATGTACACAGTTCTGATATTCTGGAATAACTGTCATAGTTTCGTGTGACATGTATTACTGGCTTATAAGTGATTGCTGTAGGCTAATTTATACAAATGTTTTGTTAGCACAAAGAGTAATACCAAGAATGAGTGCAGTGAACATATTAATGAGAGCAGTGCCATTTGCATCACTTTTATTCATTTATTAATTGAAGGAAGTTGTAATTTGCTACTGTCATTCCCACTGAATTTAGAGAATAATGGAAATCGCACAGGAAGAATACGTAGGCCAAAGGAAGGCAGCAAATATGAAAAATAAATTCACAAAACACAAAGAAAAAATACAGAGTGAGATCAGTGTTGGAGGTCATTGGAGAACACTATAATTTTAATAAATAAGAATATTTTGCTTTGGTATTACATTTAATTTCTTGTCTAAAGTTTTTAGACTTTGGAATATGCTTTAAAAGTGTTTCCATATTCATAAGAATACATGAAGTATGAGGTGCCCCATAATAACACTTGACACAGCATTTCATATAGGTGTTTAATCACTTGGACTTTTATTAATTGGTTGCTTAAGGGAGACTAACATACTTATGTTCAGTACTCAGTGCAGGGCATAGTAAATTTTATTCTTAGGTAGTGGTATCTACTAGAGATGGGGGATCCGCTCCTGAACTGATTCATAGAGTTGAATCTTTCAAAGGGGTGAACAATCAGTGATTCAGAAAAAAAGAACGGTAGCTCCAAACGTTTCCCACAGCAGAGAGAGAGAGAGAGAGAGAGAGACGGAGCAGATCAGCGGGGCCTCTGCTCGTCAGAGCACACTGCACGCCACACAATACAGCCAGCACCAGCCTCTGCCCTGCTTCTACCTTGGCTGCCTGCATTATGCAGTGCCCCATTGGATTTTGTGTTTCACATATGCCGTGCCGTCTCTGTGCTTCCTTTGCCGTGTGCAGTGTCTGGCGCAGCTTAGCTCGCACTCGGTCGGCGATCGTTTCAGTCGCACGTCCTGCCCTCTGGGCAGTTGATGCGAGCAACAGGACAGAGAGCCTCCTAGCGGAGAACATAAGAACTACTTGCAAAAACCTGCTCGCAAGAGAACGGAATATTTGTCTCAGAGCGGGTGACTGGCGCCCATTCACCGCTCCCCCCACCCATGGAACTCGCCCGTTCACCGCTCTCCCCACCCACAGAACTCGCCCGCTCAACGCTCATCCCACCGTTCTCGACTCTAGCCAGAGCGTTGAGCAAAGCAACTCAGGTGTCACTCTGGTCCCTGCGGTCTTAGCTCACGCAGTAATACAGTTCGGGGCTCGACCTGCTTGACTCAGCGCCTCTGCATCGGAGTTCGTCTCTACTGGATATTGTTCTTCGTAGTAATACCGCTATGTACATTACATTATTATGTTATGTATACATCATTTGTCTTTATTTTAGTTTTATTTGTTTAAACTGATCAGATTAGGTTCCTGACGACTCCTCTTACTATAGGATTTTTATTATGGACACTCGAATTTACGCTTTAATTACGAGCGAACTGATAACCATATCGCAAAATGTGATACACCAATATTTTCCTTGTTTTATTCTACGTAAGGTATATGCAGCACTTTAGTCTTACAGTCAAATTTATATTTTTTTTTTCTTATTCTGGTACGGATTTTGCGATTTTAGGCGTCTTCGGAATGAAACGTTCACTTTAAAAATATATGGCTTGCGATGTATTTGTGCGAGGTTAATGAAATTTTAATACATTATAGCCAAATATATTGTTAATGTAAATCTCAAGTTACAACATTTTCCGATCACCCAAAAAACCATGATAGTGCAAAATAAATCACTAATCAAAAACTTTGTCATATCGTCGAAATTTCAATAAACAATACAAAATTCTTACTCATTACCTGTGTTACTGCAAAATAGGATCAAGTAACTTCAAAATACAGGTATAGTACTGGAATAAACCAAGTTTACAGGACAATGTGACTTCCATTTATTTTCTATTGTGAATGAGTGGTGAGTCATGAAAAAGAGCTAGTTCATTTCCGGGAGTGAACAGTTCTGATCCGATCTCTGAAAAGAACAGTTTTGCCCATCTCTAGTATCTACTCAAAGTGTATTATTAACTGGAACAAGTTTCTACACAGACCACTTCTATAAAAGAAATTTTCCTCTGAAAATAGGTTATATTTAAAAATGAAGTTCAAATCTAAGAATTTAATTAATAATTTAGGTTAATGTAGGAAACCAAAATGTTTAATATAAATAATAATAATTGTTCTTCAGAGAGATTTCCATAGCTAACAACAAAAGACATCCACAATCTCTTTGTTAAGTGTTTAGAAATTTAATAATTTCGATGTGATTTTGATGATGATTCTTGTAGTGTACAAAACTAATTCCTCTGCAAAGTGATTATTATTTCTTCAGGTTTATAAGTGTACTTTGATCATGTATAGGGCACATCATTGCAAGTTATGACTATATTCAAATAGTTACATTCCCCAATTTTCACAAAGGAGAGAAGCTAATCATAAGATTTAGTTATGAGAAAGTGGGTAATTCCAACCAGTCAGGTTGTTTTAAGAAATATGAGGACATTATTTTGTTGGTAGCTATGAAAGGAGATGGAAAAGTTCATGTCCAATATCAGAACCATGAATATGAAGGATACAAGAAGAAATAGTCAAGTTAATTATGTTTCACTATTTCTCTACCATTACAAGACTTATAGCAGATTCTAGTATTATAAAATATGATTCTCTAATTTACAAACTAAAATGATTCACTCAAATAAAATAAATACAGTACAAAAGAGACCTGCCTTACACAAGAAATGAGTTACTTGACATACCTTGAAGGTAAACTGTGGATTAATTAATTGGTCACTGAGGCTCACTATCAGGGAACCAAGTTGTATGCTGTATGTCAGAGACAAACAATCTTCACCGAAAGGTAATGAAGAAACAGGAAGTGTCAGATGGCCATCATTCTCACCAGCTTCAATTTCTAGATATTTGAAACCTGTCATTATACAGCACTTGTTTATTAAACATTTTCCATATGTTCTACAAGCTTTCATCAAACAGCACAAATATAAACATAATGGGAACACTTTCCGACATTGAAGGTGTTGTAGAAATATATATTATTTGAACTATAAATATATAACTAAAACAACTGGAAATGTAATATTAAGGCAGGGTAGATGCAAAAATGAGCTGACTGAATTGACAGATAGAGGACATATGTAACATTAAATTAGAGATGTAAATATTGAGCTCTGACAGACTGAAACTACTAGCACAGCAAATGCCAATTTGTTGAAGTCAGTTTCAAACTCGCCAGAAAAAGAATGAGAGGCAGTGAATGAAAATGTAATGTGTCTCAGTTAATAAACACCGAGTATCTCCCTTTAAGACTCTTGAGATTACACTTTGGTAATTACATAAAGGTTATTAAAATTTTGCAAAGAAATTAAAAGAATTAGTGAGATAGAGTATTTGAGATGTAACTTATTTTCCCAAAGTTGCATGACAGAAACCAAATAACATCAGAAACTGAAAACTAGAGGCAAAAAGAATTCATCTATAGATATATTAAATTTCAGTATGTTCTGTCTGCAGGTGCCGTAATCACTGTACATATCTAATTCACTTGAGCCCATACTCATCAAAGCAAATGGTTTCCCTGGTTGCCTTACAGTACTTCTTCCATTTATATCTATGTGAAGAGCTGGGTAATTTACCTGTCTCTTTGTAGAAAAACTATCACATACAAACAAATTCCTTCAAAGCACTCAAGCAAATTGAGTTGTTGTTTCATTAGCTGATATTTTCAGTAGAATAATATGAAACAATTTGAACAGTTTCAATGTTTACTGCTAGTAGAGACTGTTTTAAAAATAATAAGTTGCTCTACATCTATCAAAAAATGAACTGCTTCTCACACGTAACAACAGATTTTCCCTAATATAAGCGTTCACAACATAGTGAGTAATGAAATATGTTTAAGTAAATACAGTGGGAAGCATAAGTTATGAAAGATATAATAATAAATGTCAGAACTGGTTGAACAACTGTAATAAGAGAAGGCAGGGCGTTTTATGACAACTTCACATTAAGTTAGTCACTAGTATATTCAGTTATTCTAGTAAATTCTTGCAATATTTTGCATATTTTGTATGTCCATTAGATGTCATAGAAAGGAACTAAAATTATGGGAACAACTTCTAGAAAAAAATATATAAGCAAATTTTAAACTATGTCACCCATGCCCTATTGATCTTATCACTGAAATAATAATAGTAATAATAATAATAATCATTAGAATGGATTGCATTGTAAGACAAAACAATTACAATAAAAATAACACACTGAATGAAAGTACAGATTAAAATATACATGCAAAGTACTTTTTGTCCACTGTTGTTCACTGTAAGACAAATAAAAGAGGTGACGCACCGTAAGGGAGCTATGCAAATAGCTTACAAATTTATATTCATACATGCATTGATGAAAAATACAAAATAGTAAACTTTGGTGGCTGGTGGATGGATATGTGACACTGCAGTGTAGATTAATTGTGCTGTGGGCAAGCATAACAAACAGGGGAGTTAGTAATACCAAGGTACAAGATCTTCACGAATTTCATTTCGTGTACTCAGTTGGACAGTAATTATGCCTTGCCGACAGATGTGTGGACAATATACGTGAGATGTAAGCATTTGAGAGAGGACGTATGGCTGGGCTCAAAGAACCTGCTTGGAGTAATTGGTGAATCGTTTGACATTTGAATAGGAGTGATATCACTATTCGATGATGTTGGCAGAAATGGGTGAACCACGAGAGAACACGGCATCAAAAAGCAAGCAGTCGGCCTAGAGAGCTGACAGAGCAAGAGGACTGAGCACTCGTCTTAGCCCCAGATTTAACATTGTCATTGATCCAATGTGCACCTGCTGGTTCAGTGACCACAAAGACCACTAATAGGTGGCTGACAGAAAGAGGGCTGAGCTCACAGCACCACTTATGCCTACTACCATGACCTTTGTACACCAACAAGCCCGTTTGCAGTGGCTTTGGGCACATTCACTCTGGAATCTCATTGACTGTACTATAACTGTCTTCAGTGATGAGTCCCTCTCCAAACGGAGCCCTAATGACCAGTGAAAGCACGCCTGGAATACACTCCAGACAGCGGCCATATGACTCGACAACCAGAATTGACGGTCTGGGACATCATTTTATGTCATAGCAGGACCCGTTTCGTTGTCGTGCTTACCAAACCTTACATCGGCTACCAAGATCCCTGGATCTCTCCCCAACTAACAACGTTTGGGCCATTAAGGGCACGGCCCTCAAACCACATGGTGATTTTTACCATGTAAGGTGCTGATTGAACAGAATTTGGTATGATATCCTCAAAATGACGTCCAACAACTCTGTCAGTCAGTGTTATTCATTCACCACGATCAGTACCACCTGGGTAGGTCATATGTTTTTTTAAAGAAGTTGGATATTCCTGAAATGTTTTCATTTAGCAACCAAAAGAATTTCATGTGCATTTCAAGGTTTTATGGCCAGTACTGCTCACTGCTGAAGATGTAGCTACCATATTTATAATTTTTTTATGAGGGATCAGAATATATCGCATTACTCCGTTGCTGCTTTAGAGGTAAGTCAGTACAGTTTATTTGTTATGTGGACAGAGACAAAAGTTATTGAGTTTTTAACAGGGCCAGGTGATTCAGTTCCTAAGGGGCTGAATGTATTTTGCAGTGACTGTATTTCTTTATTGGTATTGTGAGCTGCATTGCCCAATCAGTTCGTATAAAGTTTTTTCAAACAATAACACAGAGTAAGCACACCAGATATAACACGCTACACGACGATTCGAATAAAGTATGCATTCCCATTTCAGGCATTTATTCGATGTAATCGCAAACATTTTTAAACGGACCTTACACAATTTCTACCATACCTCTACTCTGCGCAAGCCAATAAATTCTTTACTGTGCGGAATACGTTACTCAACCGGTACTTTCTAACTGCCTTTTTAAAATCAGTTCGTTTTGGTAATCGAGTCAGTTTCCTTCGGATATTTATTGTACAGTTCTATTCCTTGCTAGAACCTCTAAATCCACATTTAGATCTACGTGACTACTCTGCTAGGGAGTACATCGAACGGCCTACAGACTATTCCTCCACCGTTCCACCGTCTAGCGGCGCGCGGAAAAAACAAAAACTTAAATATTTGCGTGCAAGATCTGATTTATTTTATTACGACGGCCGTCTCTTCAAATGTAGGTGTGAGTCAAAAATATATTTTCGCGTTCGTTGCAGAGAGTCGATGACTGAAATTTCTCGTGACGAAAATACCTTTGCTTTCATGACTGCCACCCGAGCCCACTCATCATGCCCGTGGCACCCTCTCCCCTGTTACTACGAAACGAGCTGCCCTTCTCTGAACCTTTTCGATTTCCCCCGTCAGTCCCGTCTGGTAAGGATTCCATATCGCACAGTAGTACCCTGGGCACGCACAAGCGTAGTAGAGGAAATGTGGCTACTATGCGATAGTTCCCTAATATGAGACACCCCAACTGTGCTCATGTTAGTGGTTGCACTCTGGCGGAGAGTTTCTTAAACACGTCTACTGCGTGCCAGATGACGACACAGCGAGTAGGACGCCATAGTTGAGCCGGACACAGTTTGTAGAGGTTGATACAAAATTTCTTGTGTTTGGAGTTTTTGCGAAATCTGTGTTAAGACCATATTTCAGCTTAATGGTGAGTGGATATTACTGCACTCTTTTATTGATGTTATTTGTGACGCTATTACCTACAATAATTGACAATTAGGTTCATTTTCCAACGAACGTTGTTAGCAAGTGCGTGATTCCTTGTGTAACATGGCGAAATTCCTAATATGCGATAGTATGGGGATCCAAATACGCCACAGTGTCGCATATTACGATATCTATCGCATATTGGGGGGAGTCGTTCTCTCGCGATTTGTTATATATAATGTACGCAATACTATCACGACATAACAATATTTTATCATTTATTGTAATAAAATGTTGGCAAGTGAAATACTGCCTTGAAATGGAAGAGCGATTTTATGCTCTTAAATGTAAGAACATACGAAGCATGGCCTTCCAGTTAGCTATCAGGAATAGGCTGAAGAATCCCTTCAATTTAGAAATGGCTTCAGCAGGAAAGAAATGGCTCCGAGCTTTCCTTAACAGACATCCCATTTTATCAATGAGAACTCCTCAGCAAGAGTGAAAGTAACTCCAGAAAATGTGGGGAGATTTTTTGATATTTACGAATCTGTGCTATCTGAAGTCAACCATAACCAGCAGCGAGTCTTCAATGTTGACGAAGCTGGGGTGACGTCTGTGAAGCACAAACACAGCATGGTTATTGCTATGAAAGGGAAGAGACAAGTTGCTGCCTTGACTTCAGCAGAAAGGGGAAATCGCATCACAGTTGTAACGTGTATGAACGCAGCTGACACTTGTGTTCCACCACTAATAGTCTTCCCAAGGAAGAATATGAAGCAGGAATTGATGGACGGTGCACCTGCAGGATCAATATCAGCTTGTCATCCAAGTGGCTGGATACAAACTCGTTTTTACTCAGTGGTTTGATCATTTTGTGAGTCATGTCAAGCCATCTTCAAATGACCCTGAAATTTTGATTCTTGATGGTCATTATTCCCACACAAAGAATCTCGATGTGTTAGACAAAGCACGCGAAAACAATGTTCATATTGTATGCTTGCCACCTCAGCCGACGCATAAAATGCAGCCACTTGACGTCAGATTTATGGGGCCTTTGAAAACCTACTATGCCCAAGAGATGGAAACGTGGTTGGCAAGTAACCCAGGTCGTGTTATCATCCCATTGTTAACAGCCAGGTTATTTGTGGCAGCTTACAACCGAGCAGCAGCAATGGAAGCATCTGTGAATGCCTTCAGGAAAACAGGTCTCATCCCATGCAACACTAACATCTTCGCGGGACATGAATTTGCAATTCATCGCTATGCTGCCGCTGTTCAAGAAAGAGATGCCAAAACCGAAAATGAAACTACTGATGGTGATGGTCAATCTGTCAGCCCAGCAGACATCATACCTCTCCCACACATCGCAAAACCACCTGGAGATAGTCAAATATAACGTCGACTCCTTATGTGAAGCAATTTCAAGAATCTAAACAGAAGAAATCAGAGGTTGAAACTAAGAAAACAGCCAGAAAGTTATTTGGGGAGAAGATTGGAAAACCTTCAAATCGTTGACCTAGAGCAAAAGAATCGTCTAGTGACTCCGCATCCGATGTCCATCTTGATGACAGTGCGGATTCAGACAGCAGTGATGATGATGCGGAGTGTCTGTTCTGTACTGGACGCTTTTCTGAAGACAAACACGGGCAGAAATGGGCACAGTGCATGAAATATTATCGCTGGGCTCATGAAGATTGCGGTGTCACAGAAGACAATTTTGTTTGCCCAAGATGTCGTAAATATAAACCTAAGTAGTGTGAAATGAGTGAAGGATAACAGAAATGATTGAACATTTAAAAATTGTATATTCATATGTCATTATTCTGTAATAAAATAATTAAAGCAAAATCCTGTTACTGTCTCAGATTAGCAAACCTTGATCTCATTTCTACGAAATGCCATGTTTGTGAACATTTATTTACTGAAAGATTGTTTATGATTGCAAATACGATAATTCTATGATAAAATTAAATAACGCAAGATATTATTACCATCATAAAAATACAATTGCACTTACTTTTAGGTCTTTCAAATGGGTTTACAAAAGTGTGTCTCATATTAGGCACCTTTCCTCTATAGGCAGCTTCTTTATTGGATTATTTTCAATCTTCTAAGTGTTCTGCCAATAAAACGCAATCATTCGTTCGAGTTCCTCACAGCACTGTCTGCATGATACTTTCGATTTAAGTTGTTAGTAGACGTAATTTCTAGGTATTTAGCTGAACTGATAGCCTTTACATTTTTGTGATTAGTAGATTACTTTTCGTGCTCGTTTGGGCCACATCGCGCCTTTTATTTTTTGGAGTCAACTGCCACATTTAGCGCCATATAGATATCTTGCCTATATCATTTTTAAGTCAGTTTTGATCTTCTGATGATTTTACTAGACAGTAAGTGACAGTATCATTTGCAAGTAATCTAAGACGGTTGCTGAGAAAGTCGGCTAGCTCATTTATATACGCTAAGAACATCGTGCCTTGGGAAACGCCAGATATCGCTTCCATTCTCGTCCAGGAATTCCAGGTAGTTCTTATGAACTGTGTCCTTTCCGACAGGAAATGCTGAATTTAAAAAGAAGTACTTGCTTCTAATTCTCCATTGATAGCAAAGCTATGAACATTGACCGAAATAAATACTTTCTCCTCGACGGTCTCACATTTGCCGAAAAACGCGCTTCGATTTGTCTAGCCGTTCATAAATGGGGTGTTACGGTCTTACATAACTTACCCTGTATACCACTAACAAATCTATAAAACCGCAGTGTCTATCTGTTTGTCTTTGAACACACTAATCTACAAAACTAGTAGACAAATTTTCGTGTGATTTTCCTAAGTCGTTTCAGCAAATTTTTGGGTACCGTACAGACTTTAGTTCATCATCAGATTACGAAAAAAAATTGCGATTTAAAGTTTTACTAAGACCTTCGAGTCCGTCTATCTTCCTGAACTCTAATCTCAAAAACTACCAGACGATTTATTATGGAATTTTCACTGGTAACTTTAGCGTAGCTAGGGACATCGTATTCCAGAAAAGTCCTGTCACAATAAAGATATTCATACATATTATAAAAATTTATCTACATGTGTATGTATGTGCATTTTCCCCATCTTCTCCGGAACCACTGGACCAATTTCAACCAAACTTGGTACACATACATTAGATCATCAAAAGTATCCGGACAACCCACAAAACACACTTTTTTCATATTAGGTGCGTTGTGCTGCCGCCTACTGCCAGGTACTCCATATCAGCGACCTCAGTACTCGTTTCAGATCGTGAGAGAGCAAAAATGGGGCGCTACGCATGACTCACGGACCTTGAACGTGGTCAGGTGATTGGGTGTCACTTGTGTCATACGTCTGTACCTGAGATTTCCACACTCCTAAACATCCCTACGTCCACTTTTTGCTGATGTGATAGTCAAGTGCAAACGTGAAGAGACACGTACAGCACAAAAGCAAACAGGCCGACCTCGTCAGTTGACTGATAGAGACCGCCGACAGTCGAAGAGGGTTGTAATGCGTAATAGGCAGACATCTATCCAGGCCATCAACAGGAATTCCAAACAGCATCAGGATCCACTGCAAGTACTATGACAGTTAAGCGGGAGGTGAGAAAACTTGGATCTCATGATCGAGCGGCTACTCATAAGCCACACATCACGCCGGTAAATGCCATACGACGCCTCCCTTAGTGTAAAGAGCGTGAACATTCGACGATTGAACAGTGGACAACGTTGTGTGGAGTAACAAAGCATGGTACACAATGTGGCGGTCCGGTGGCAGGGTATGGCGAATGGCCAGTGAACGTCATGTGCCAGCGTGTGTAGTGCCAACAGTAAAATTCGTATGCGATGGTGTGGACGTGTTTTCCATGGAGGGGGCTTGCACACCTTCTTGTTTTGCGTAACACTATCACAGCAGAGGCCTACATTGATTTTTTTAAGCACCTTCTGGCTTCCCACTGTTGAAGAGATATTAGAGGATGGCGATTGCAACTTTCAACATGATCGAGCACCTGTTCATAATGCACGGCCTGTAGCAGAGTGGTTGCACGACAATGACACCCGTGTAATGGACTGGCCTGCACAGAGTCCTGTCCTGAATCCTTTAGAACACCTTTGGGATGTTTTGGAACGCCGACTTTGTGCCAAACCTCACCGACTGACATCGATACCTCTCCTCAGTGCAGCACCCCGTGAAGAATGGGCTGCCATTCCCCAAGAAACCTTCCAGCACCTGATTGAACGTATGCCTGCGAGAGTGGAAGCTGTCAACAAGGCTAAGGGTGGACCAACACAATATTGAACTCCAGCATTACCGATGGAGGGCGCCACGAACTTGCAAGTGGTTTTCACCCAGGCGTCCTGATACTTTTCATCACATAGTGTATCATTTACTGTCTGGAAAGAATCGCTGTGGGCGTAAGAGCCACCTATACCCATCAAAGGCGAGAGAAAAATAAGTGTAAGTCACGAAGCGCAGATACACAGATTATATTCATCCGTTGCTTGAGAACGAGAGTTGTTGGCGACATGGAAAGAGCCTTGCACATACGAAAGTTATTCTCGCTGATCCCTCACACGTAATGACGAAAGCAAAAAAGTTTCCATTTCTGCATCAGGCATTACGTTTTAAATTACTAATCATTTATCTCTAATTCTATTCGTGACCCATTTCAGGACATATGACGTTGTAGACACTAAGATGCATCGTGCATGATTTTTACATTTATTATTAATAACTCACTGGACCAGGAGAGTAAAACATGGTGTCAGGAGCATAAATCCTGGACCGCTGGTCAGTGGAAGCTCGTCATATGGTCCGAGGAGTCAACGTTTTCGTTATTTCCGACATTGGGCCGGGTTTACGTCTGGAGAACACCAAAAGAAGTCTACAATCCAGATTCCTTAATTCTAACGGCTAAGCATGGAGGCGGAAGTGTGATGTTGTGAGCTGCCATATCATTCCATTCTGCTGTTCCCATCGTTACTCTCAAACTCCGTGTTACAGCCAACGATTATGTGAACATTTTAGGTGATAAGTCGCATCCCGTGATTCAACAATGATGCCATATTTCGGGACAACAACACACCCATTCACACAGCCAGGACAGTACAATCGCGGAGCATGCAACAGAACTGCAGCGTCTTCCCTGGGAAGCACAGTCCCCGGACTTGAACATACGAAAGTTATTCCCGTTGATCCCTCACACGTAATGACGAAAGCACACATAAGAGCTGCAACATGACGTGGCATGGACTCGGCTGATGTCTGAAGTGGGGCTGGAGTGAAACTTTCTCGCAGATGGAACCTGTGTGACGGGCCCAGCCTCGAACCCGGGACCTTTGCCTTTCGCGGGCAAGTGCTCTACCAACTGAGCTACCCAAGCACGACTCACGCCCCGTCCTCACAGCTTCACTTCTGCCAGTACCTCGTCTCCTACCTTCCAAACTTTACAGAAGCTCTCCTGCGAATCTTGCACAACTACCACCCCTGAAAGAAAGGAGATTGCGGAGTCATGGCTTAACCACAGCGTGGAGTGAAATCCTGCAGGACTGCCCATAAATCCGTAAGACTATGAGGGGATCGATATATCTTCTGAACAGCACGTTGTAAGGCATCCTGCGGAGTTCGGTGTGCAGCGGAAGTGTTTAAATTCAGAAGAGTGTTCCTGGAGCAACACTTTAGCATTGTCCCGCTGGAATTGCACAAGTTCGCGGGAACGCACAATGGAAATGAATAGATGCACGTCATCAGACAGGATGTTTACGTAGGTGTCACGTGTCAGAGTCGTATCGAGGTATATCAGGGGTCCCATATCACTCAAACTGCACACGCCGCACAGCATTACAGAGCCTTCACCAGCTTGGACAGTTCCCTGCTTACAAGCAGTGTCCGTGGATTCATGAGGTCGTGTATTCGCTCGATACAGTTTGAAACGAGACTCGTCCGGCCAGCCAACATGTTTCCAGTCATCAACATCTGTATACGAGTGTGCCTTCGGCTCTGAAAGCCCGTATCGTAGTTATTTCGTTGAACAGTTCGCTCGCTGACACTTATTGACGGCCCGGCATTGAAATCTGCAGCAATTTGGGGTAGGGTTGCACTTGTGCCACGTTGAACGATTATTTTCAGTCGTCGTTGGTCCCGTAATTTCATAATCTTTTTCCGGCAGCAGCGCTGTCGGACATTTAATGTTTAACGGGATTCCTGATATTCACGGTACACTCTTGCAATGGTCGTACGGGAAAATCCTCACTTCATCGCTACCTCGGAGATGCTGTGTGGCGTCTCTCGTTCGCCAACTACGACACCACGTTCCAACTCACTTAAATCTAGATAAAATGCCATTGTAGCAGCAGGAAGCGATCTAACAACTGCGCCAGACACTTACCTCCATAAGGGCGTTGCCGACCGCAGCGCAGTATTCTGATACACACACACACACACACACACACACACATACACAGATATGTACACTCCTGGAAATGGAAAAAAGAACACATTGACACCGGTGTGTCAGACCCACCATACTTGCTCCGGACACTGCGAGAGGGCTGTACAAGCAATGATCACACGCACGGCACAGCGGACACACCAGGAACCGCGGTGTTGGCCGTCGAATGGCGCTAGCTGCGCAGCATTTGTGCACCGAAGCCGTCAGTGTCAGCCAGTTTGCCGTGGCATACAGAGCTCCATCGCAGTCTTTAACACTGGTAGCACGCCGCGACAGCGTGGACGTGAACCGTATGTGCAGTTGACGGACTTTGAGCGAGGGCGTATAGTGGGCATGCGGGAGGCCGGGTGGACGTACCGCCGAATTGCTCAACACGTGGGGCGTGACGTCTCCACAGTACATCGATGTTGTCGCCAGTGGTCGGCGGAAGGTGCACGTGCCCGTCGACCTGGGACCGGACAGCAGCGACGCACGGATGCACGCCGAGACCGTAGGATCCTACGCAGTGCCGTAGGGGACTGCACCGCCACTTCCCAGCAAATTAGGGACACTGTTGCTCCTGGGGTATCGGCGAGGACCATTCGCAACCGTCTCCATGAAGCTGGGCTACGGTCCCGCACACCGTTATGCCGTCTTCCGCTCACGCCCCAACATCGTGCAGCCCGCCTCCAGTGGTGTCGCGACAGGCGTGAATGGAGGGACGAATGGAGACGTGTCGTCTTCAGCGATAAGAGTCGCTTCTGCCTTGGTGCCAATGATGGTCGTATGCGTGTTTGGCGCCGTGCAGGTGAGCGCCACAATCGGGACTGCATACGACCGAGGCACACAGGGCCAACACCCGGCATCATGGTGTGGGGAGCGATCTCCTACACTGGCCGTACACCACTGGTGATCGTCGAGGGGACACTGAATAGTGCACGGTACATCCAAACCGTCATCGAACCCATCGTTCTACCATTCCTAGACCGGCAAGGGAACTTGCTGTTCCGACAGGACAATGCACGTCCGCATGTATCCCGTGCCACCCAACGTGCTCTAGAAGGTGTAAGTCAACTACCCTGGCCAGCAAGATCTCCGGATCTGTCCCCCATTGAGCATGTTTGGGATTGGATGAAGCGTCGGCTCACGCGGTCTGCACGTCCAGCACGAACGCTGGTCCAACTGAGGCGCCAGGTGGAAATGGCATGGCAAGCCGTTCCACAGGACTACATCCAGCATCTCTACGATCGTCTCCATGGGAGAATAGCAGCCTGCATTGCTGCGAAAGGTGGATATACACTGTACTAGTGCCGACATTGTGCATGCTCTGTTGCCTGTGTCTATGTGCCTGTGGTTCTGTCAGTGTGATCATGTGATGTATCTGACCCCAGGAATGTGTCAATAAAGTTTCCCCTTCCTGGGACAATGAATTCACGGTGTTCTTATTTCAATTTCCAGGAGTATATATATATACAGGGTGGTCCATTGATAGTGACAGGGCCAAAAATCTCACGAAATATGCATCAAACGAAAGAACTACAAAGAACGAAACTCGTCTCGCTTGAAGGGGGAAACCATATGGCGCTATGGTTGGCCCGCTAGATGGCGCTGCCATAGCTCAAACGGATATCAACTGCGTTTTCTTTGTTTTTTTTTTTCAATAGGAACCCCCCATTTTTATTACATATTCGTGTATTACGTAAAGAAATATAAATGTTTTAGTTGGACCACTTCTTTCGCTTTGTGATGGATGGCGCTGTAATAGCCAGAAACGTAGAAGTACGTAGTATCACGTAACAATCCGCCAGTGTGGACGGTATTTGCTTCGTGATACATTACTCTTGTCAAAGTGGACCGTTTACCAATTGCAGAAAAGGTCGATATCGTGTTCATGTACGGCTATTGTGATCAAAATGCCCAACGGGCGTCTGCTATGTATACTGCTCGGTACCCTGGAAGACATCATCCTAGTGCACGGACTGTTCGCCGGATAGTTACGTTATTTAAGGAAACAAGGAAGTGTTTAGCCACATGTGAAACGTCATCCACGACCTGCAACAAAAGATGATGCCCAAGTAGGTGTTTTAGCTGCTGTTGCGGCTAATCCGCACATCAGTACCAGACAAATTGCTCGAGAATCAGGAATCTCAAAAACGTCGGTGTTGAGAATGCTACATCAACATCTATTGCACCTATAGCACATTTCTGTATACCAGGAATTGCATGGCGACGACTTTGAACGTCGTGTACTGTTGAGCCACTGGGCACAAGAGAAATTACGGAACGATGACAGATTTTTTGCGCGCATTCTATTTAGCGACGAAGCGTCATTCACCAACAGCGGTAACGTAAACCGGCATAATATGCACTATTGGTAAGCGGAAAATCCACGGTGGCTGCGTAACGTGAGCGGTAAAATACATACTAGTGAAAACAACCAAAATGTTTTCGCCAGTATGTATTTTACCGCTTACGTTACATACGTTACATACTAGCGAAAACGTTTTGATTGTTTTCGCTAGTATGTATTTTACCGCTTACGTTACGCGAGATTCTCGCGCATTACACTAGTGCCCTCTCTCGTAAGATGTGTTCCATAGCGCAAGCTTTATCTGTTTGACACTAGGACACAGGTAAATTGGTTCCACATTTTCTATTTTACATAGATGTTTTTAAATGGTCTGATATGTTTTATTTGTTAAGACAGAAGGTTTGAATTAGCCCAACTTTTAATAATTTTGATACGCTTGTGTATGTATCCATGGATTTTAATATGCGCCAGTATCTGGCACATACCACAAGTGCAATATCTCAGCGAAACCATCTGCCCTAGTGCTTTCACACTCTCGTCACGATAGTTCATAGGCGAAGTACTGGTGCAATTACCTTGTGCCCATAACATGATGCCTTCATTATTGAGGACGCCTTTGGCACAATTGTTTTATTAATCTCCATTGGACGATGTAATTTTAGTAAGTAACTAAAAGATTTTGTGCCTGTATTACTCTGGTAATTTCACGGTTACTTAAGCTTTAGTGTTTTTTCTTTCTGATTTCCGATACTAGGGGCCGGCCGCGGTGGTCTCGCGGTTCTAGGCGCGCAGTCCGGAACCGTGCGACTGCTACGGTCGCAGGTTCGAATCCTGCCTCGGGCATGGATGTGTGTGATGTCCTTAGGTTAGTTAGGTTTAAGTAGTTCTAAGTTCTAGGGGACTGATAACCACAGCAGTTGAGTCCCATAGTGCTCAGAGCCATTTGAACCATTTTGAACCGATACTAGGGTTTTGCTAATGGAAGTGTCCTCCTGTTGAGGATTTTTTTACTTCTGATGAAAGTATATTTATACACTCCTGGAAATTGAAATAAGAACACCGTGAATTCATTGTCCCAGGAAGGGGAAACTTTATTGACACATTCCTGGGGTCAGATACATCACATGATCACACTGACAGAACCACAGGCACATAGACACAGGCAACAGAGCATGCACAATGTCGGCACTAGTACAGTGTATATCCACCTTTCGCAGCAATGCAGGCTGCTATTCTCCCAGATGCTGGATGTAGTCCTGTGGAACGGCTTGCCATGCCATTTCCGCCTGGCGCCTCAGCTGGACCAGCGTTCGTTCTGGGCGTGCAGACCGCGTGAGACGACGCTTCATCCAGTCCCAAACATGCTCAATGGGGATCTTGCTGGCCAGGGTAGTTGACTTACACCTTCTAGAGCACGTTGGGTGGCACGGGATACATGCGGACGTGCATTGTCCTGTTGGAACAGCAAGTTCCCTTGCCGGTCTAGGAATGGTAGAACGATGGGTTCGATGACGGTTTGGATGTACCGTGCACTATTCAGTGTCCCCTCGACGATCACCAGTGGTGTACGGCCAGTGTAGGAGATCGCTCCCCACACCATGATGCCGGGTGTTGGCCCTGTGTGCCTCGGTCGTATGCCGTCCTGATTGTGGCGCTCACCTGCACGGCGCCAAACACGCATACGACCATCATTGGCACCAAGGCAGAAGCGACTCTCATCGCTGAAGACGACACGTCTCCATTCGTCCCTCCATTCACGCCTGTCGCGACACCACTGGAGGCGGGCTGCACGATGTTGGGGCGTGAGCGGAAGACGGCATAACGGTGTGCGGGACCGTAGCCCAGCTTCATGGAGACGGTTGCGAATGGTCCTCGCCGATACCCCAGGAGCAACAGTGTCCCTAATTTGCTGGGAAGTGGCGTAGGATCCTACGGTCTTGGCGTGCATCCGTGCGTCGCTGCGGTCCGGTCCCAGGTCGACGGGCACGTGCACCTTCCGCCGACCACTGGCGACAACATCGATGTACTGTGGAGACCTCACGCCCCACGTGTTGAGCAATTCGGCGGTACGTCCACCCGGCCTTCCGCATGCCCACTATACGCCCTCGCTCAAAGTCCGTCAACTGCACATACGGTTCACGTCCACGCTGTCGCGGCATGCTACCAGTGTTAAAGACTGCGATGGAGCTCCGTATGCCACGGCAAACTGGCTGACACTGACGGCGGCGGTGCACAAATGCTGCGCAGCTAGCGCCATTCGACGGCCAACACCGCGGTTCCTGGTGTGTCCGCTGTGCCGTGCGTGTGATCATTGCTTGTACAGCCCTCTCGCAGTGTCCGGAGCAAGTATGGTGGGTCTGACACACCGGTGTCAATGTGTTCTTTTTTCCATTTCCAGGAGTGTATGTACCGAAATCTTGGTCAAGAATTTTAATAAAGCTTTATCCTGCAACTCTTTTGACTGTCATCATTTACCGTGAAGGTATTGAATAGCATATTTCATGACAGGTGGACTGGTCGTCGAAGCACCATACCATGGCCCGCACGTTCGCCGGATCTGACGTCCCCGGATTTCTTTCTGTGGGGAAAGTTGAAGGATATTTGCTAATGTGATCCACCGACAACGCCTGACAACATGCGTCAGCGCATTGTCAGTGCATGTGCGAACATTACGGAAGGCGAACTCCTCGCTCCTGAAAAGGAATGTCGTTACAGGTATTGCCAAATGCACTGAGGTTGACGAACAGCATTTTGAGCATTTATTGCATTAATGTGGTATTTACAGGTAATCACGCTGTAACAGCAAGCGTTCTCAGAAATGATAAGTTCACAAAGGCACATGTATCACATTGGAACAACCGAAATAAAATGTTCAAACGTACCTACGTTCTGTATTTTAATTAAAAATCCTACCTGTTACCAACTGTTCGTCTAAAATTGTGAGCCATATGTTTATGACTATTATAGCACCATCTATCACAAACGAAAAATGTGGTCCAACTAAAACATTCACATTTCTTTAGGTACTATACAAATATGTAATAAATAACGGGGATTCGTATCTTAAAAAATGCAGTTGATATCCGTTTGACCTATGGCAGCGCCATCTAGCGGGCCAACCATAGCGCCACCTGGTTTCCACCTTAATATAGTTCTTTGTAGTTTTTTCGTTTGACGCTTATTTCGTGAGATACTTGACCCAGTCACGATCAGTGGACCACCCTGTATATATCTGTGTGTGTGTGTGTGTGTGTGTGTGTGTGTGTGTGTGTGTGTGTGTGTGTGTGTGTGTCTGGCCGACCGCTGTGGACGAGCGGTTCTAGGCCCTTCAGTCCGGAACTGCGCTGCTGCTACATTCACAGGTTGGAATCCAGCCTCGGGCATGGATGTGTATGCTGTCCTTAGGTTAGTTAGGCTTAAGTAGTTCTAAGTTCTAGGGGACTAAT
The DNA here is from genome assembly GCF_023898315.1 of Schistocerca nitens. Taxonomy (NCBI): domain Eukaryota; kingdom Metazoa; phylum Arthropoda; class Insecta; order Orthoptera; family Acrididae; genus Schistocerca; species Schistocerca nitens. Next base: position 65,999,972 of record NC_064624.1, read on the forward strand.
GACCTCAGAAGTTAAGTCCCATAGTGCTTAGAGCCATTTGAACCATTTGTGTATGTGTGTGTGTGTGTGTGTCTGTGTGTGTGTGTGTGTGCATGTAAAGAAGTTCTTCTACGTTTGAAAAGCTCTGTCCATTCGTAGATCTTGCTTCGTGATAAATAGCAGCCACCATACTGCGTTTGCTTTCGACGAATAATTTCCTCAGGTTTAACACCTTCCACAAACAGAAAGCGAATCACTGCCCTCATTGCGTCCTTGGTGTAGACAGACAAGCAGCTAGCATGTTTCACGGTCTGCTACAATACAGTGACTAACGCGGCAATAAGAGTGACACGTAGTGTAGAATTGTTCCAGAGGACAACACTTCATCCTAGGATACTAGCAGTGCTACCAAACCATACTGCGGGAGACTGCAAATGTCCCTTTACTTTTTGACTTCCCCTCGTACACACACGCACACACACACACACACACACACACACACACACACACACGCACACGTCAAAGTAGCTGTACACATCTTGTGAGTGTAATGTGGGCATCAAAACAACAGCAAATTATAAAATATATGTTTGCCTGAAATTCCTATTTTTCCGAGTTATGATGCATAATATCGTTTGTGGCAGGCATTACATCACTGTCCAGTACAAAATTCTGTGATGTCTTTGTCGCCTGCCTTGTTTCGAACGTGTTATGGTGTAATTGTACAGCACATAGTCGTGCTGGATTTCAGATGTCATCGTGTCGTTCATGAGAAGAAGTAATTCTACGTTCTTTGTATTGCCGTTGTGACCCCTGCTCTCCTTCATAACTCTGAAATAAGACAATTTCAGAGAAAACTTCATTTAACATTTTGTTCTTATTTTGATGCATATGGCCGTGTGGTCTGAGGACCCTTTTCACGGTTCGTGCGGCTCCCCCTGTCGGAGGTTCGAGTCCTCCCTCGGGCGTGTGTGTGTGTGTGTGTTGTCCTTAGCGTAAGTTAGTTTCAGTTAGTTTAAGTAGTTTGTAAGTAGGGACCGATGACCTCATCAGTTTGGTCCCTTAGGAATTCACAAACATTTGATTCGTACATTACGCTCATGAAGTGTGTGCAGTTCCTTTTGAATCACCCTATATACGAGGATTGCCCAGAAAGTAAAGCACCGCTTTTTTTGGTTCAAAAATACTTTATTGATCTTAATTTAGAATTACACTCACGATAGAATGGTGTTTTCGCACGTAATCTCCATCCCGTTCTACGGTCTTCCTCCAGCGCGTACGTCCTATCGGTAGCAAACCTTGTCCTGGCGGCGGAGCCAGTGCTGCACTGAGGGAATCACCGCCTTACTCCGTATTCAGGCAACGAGTGGCCTACCGGGACCATCCGACCGCCGTGTCTTCCTCAGAGGAGGATGCGGATAGGAGGGGCGTGGGGCAGCACACCGCTCTCCCGGCCATCGTGATGGTTTTCTTCGACCGAAGCCGCTACTATTCGGTCGAGTAGCTCCTCAATTGGCATCACGAGGCTGAGTGCACCCCGAAAAGTGGCAACAGTGCACGGCGGCCTGGATGGTCACCCATCCAAGTGCCGACCACGCCGGACAGCGCTTAACTTCGGTGATGTCACGGGAACCGGTGTATCCACTGCAGCAAGGCAATCACCTCCTTACGATCCTCACAATGTCTTATCGAGTCGTAACGCGTCCGTCCTCGTGAATGACGACGTCAGCTCGCTGTAACATGTCAGGTGCGACAGCCGTGCATGATCTCCCCGACCGCTGCAAGTCGTGGAGATCCGGCGAACCGGCTTCTGACTGCCTCACCCTCCGTACCCAGAGACCAACTGTACTTTTATCGACAGCAGATGCTCCATAGACTTCGCAAAAGCGTTTGTGAATATTCCCCAGAGTTTATTTCTCCCAAGGAGACTTTCAATAACGACGGCACGTTGCTTTCAACGCACGTCATCCACAGACGCCATTTTCAAACTGTCCTGCAGGTACGCCGTCTGTCGAAAGAGACGGAAACTTGGCGCGCTCACTCGAGAGACTTCAAAGAACACACGTAACGTTTCGCATTTGTAGGATTGCTTCCGGCTGAGAAAAAAAAGTGTGGTTCACTACTTTCAGGGAAACCACTTAAGCTAATATTGGTTTCAATACTACGTTTTGTTTCTTTAAACGGATACCCCGTAATATTTCCTACGGAATCACCTACATGAAAAATCACAAAAAATGGCGATGGTTGCATCGCAATACTTCAATTACATCCAGAGAAATAGCAAAGCGTAGTTGACGCTTGAGATAAACGAAAGCGCGGCTACTGCACATCTAGAGAGGCAAGCGTTGAACCCCACGTCACTCGTAATCGCGATATCATTGACGTACGCAATATTACTTTCACTGCTGTCACGAGGGTCGAAAGTGATAACACAGTTCCCTGCCACGGTCACTGATATGTGGGGATCACGCTTGCACCCCGGGATATTCATTAGCGGCGCCTTTCGTTTATTTCAAGCGTCAGTTTCGCTTTGTAATTTGTTGGGATGTACATGCAGCCAACGCAATTCTTTTGGTGACTTTTCACGTTATTGATTTTGTTAGAAATAGTACCAGGCGTCCATTTGAAGAACCGTAAATACGTTTGAAACATATTTTTCTACTGTTTAGACTGTATCAAATACTTACTTTTAAGAGCCCCTTTCTTACATTTCTACCAGTGTTAGTCGTTTTCCGATATCTAGTTTTGTTCCAGAGATATTTACGCTGAATCGTTTACGTGTGCCATATGATACCAGTTTCAGAATCTGCCCAGCATATATATACATATACACATATCAAAAAAAGTTTTGCATCACCACGGTTCCGAGATTTCAGGAACCTATACAGAAAATTGGAATATAGATCAACATAAACATAATTTCCGTCCTTCTTATTGCTCATGAAAACCACACATTGCTTGTTGTAACACCATACAGCGAGAACTTCAGAGGTCGTGGTCCACATTGCTGTACCACTAATACCCAGTAGCTCATCCCCTTACATTGATGCATGCCTGTATTCTCCGTGGCATACTATCCACAAATTCATCAAGGCACTGTTGGTCCAGATTGTCCCACTCCTCTACGGCGATTCGGCGTAGATCCTACAGAGTGGTCGGTGGGTCACGTCGTCCATAAACAGATCTTTTCAAACTGTCCCAGGCAAGTGCGGTAGGTTTCATGTCTGGAGAACATGCTGGACACTCTAGTCAAGCGATGCCATTATCATGAAGGAAGTCATTCACAAGATATGCACGATGGGGGCGCAAATTGTCGTCCATGAAGACGAATGCCTCAGAAATATGCTGCCAATATGTTTACACTATTGGTCGGAGGATGGCATTCGCGTATCGTACAGCCGTTACGGAGTCTTCCATGACCACCAGCGGCGTACTACAGCCCCACATAACGCCACCCCAAAACAGCAGGGAACCTCCACCTTGCTGCACTCGCTGCACAGTGTGTCTAAGGCGTTCAGCCTGAGCGTGTTGCCTCCATACACGTCTCCGCCGATTGTCAGGTTGAAGGCATATGCGACACTCATCGGTGAAGAGAACGTAATGCCAATCCTGAGTAGTCCATTCGGCATGTTGTTGGGCCAATTTGTACCGCTCTGCATGGTGTCATGGTTGCAAAGATGGATCTCGCCGTGGACGTTGCGTGTGAAGTTGCGCAACACGCAGCCTATTGCGCACAATTTGAGTCGTAACACGACGTCCTGTGGCTGCTCTAAAAGCATTATTCAACATGGTGGCGTTGCTGTCACGGTTCCTCCAAACCATAATTCGTAGGTAGCGGTCACCCACTGCAGTAGTAGCCCTTGGCCGGCCTGACCGAGGCATGACATCGACAGTTCCTGTCTCCTGTATCTCCTCCATGTCCGAACAACATCACTTTGGTTCACTCCGAGATGCCTTGACACTTCCCTTGTTGAGAGCCCTCCCTGCTACAAAGTAACAACGTTGACGCGATCGAACGGCAGTACTGACCGTCTAGCCATGGTTGAACTACAGACAACACAAACCATGTACCTTCATCCATATTGCTGACGCTCATGCCTGGTTGTTTAAATCTTTGGGTGGTCTTAGTGACATCTCTGAACAATCAATGGGACTGTGTCTGTGATACAATATTCACAGTCAACGGATATCTTCAGGAGGTCTGGGAACTGGGGTGATGCAAACCTTTTCTGGTGTGTAATATATGCTGGGCAGATTGTAAAACTGTCAACATTGTGAACTGAAGATTGTGAATTTTAAATAATGAGGACTGAATTCATATGTTCATAGGGAGAGCTCTTCTGGAAATGAGATACGAGGTGTGACAGAAAGGTTTTAATAATGGATCCGCTACTGCTTACTGGTTTTGCGGGCAGGCACACGGAGGCTGGAGACAGAGTCATTGCCTTGTCCTTGAGCGCCCTCTGACAGGAAACTGCGTTTCCTTTATTCGGTTCATTGTAGCAGCAGGTTGAGTGCGGGTCTGTTAGATCTTGTTGGCGGATTTTGTCTGCGTGAAATTGGACGTAAAAACGGAGCAACTAGTTTGTGTGAAATTTTGTTTTAAAACCGGGAAATCAGCTTCTGAGATTTACGAAATATTAAAAACAGCGTTTGGAGATGATTGTTTTTGTCGGGTTCAACACATTTAAAAATGGCCGCGAATCATTTGGAAATGAACCACGGTCCGACCGTCCTTCCAACTGAAAAGCGAATGAAAATGTTGTGACAGTTCGCGAAGTAGTGCGCTCTGATCGTGGACTTACAATTAGGGGGGTGACTGATGGACTTACTTTAAATTTCTATGCAGTTCAGTCAATTTTAACTGAAGATCTGAACATACGTGGAGTGTCCGCAAAATTCATTCCAAAAGTTTGTCAAGTGACCAGAGACAATACCGGCTTGAAGTGTGCCAAGAACTGATTAATCGGACTAAAAATGAATCAGATTTGTTAAATAGGGTAATTACAGATGACGAATCGTGGGTATACAGATATGATCCTGAATCTAGTCTTCGCAGTGGAAGACTCCAGATTGACCACGACGGAAAAAAGCATTGCAAAGGCGGTCGAAGGTGAAGAGAATGTTGGTGGTTTTTTTCGATTCTACCGGTAGTGTGCATGACGAATTTACCGCTGGAGGACAGAAAATTAACCAGGAATACTACAAATGTGTCTTTGAGCGTTTGTGCGAAAAGGTGTGTAAGAAAAGGCCTGCATTGTGGAAAGACAGGAGTTGGGTGCTACACCGTGACAATGCTGGAGATCATCGTGCCCTCTCCATCGCTGAATTTTTGACCAAATTCAATGTTCCTCTGCATCCACAACCACCATATTCCCCTGATTTGGTCCCTGCTGACTTCTGTTTCCTAAACTGAAATTTTCACTGAAAGGGCACCGATTTGACTCGAATGAAGACATACAGGAAAATGCGGAGAGCGTCCTTAACACACCTCACGAAAAAAATTTCCAGGAATGTTTCAAACAGGGGAAACACCGTAGAAGTCGGTGTGATCAGTCAGAAGGGGACTATTTTAAATGAGATGCATCAGGGTAGTATGTAAGTACCACCATTGTACAATTACAAGCCCGTTCTTAAAACTTCCCACCTCATAAATGGTGATAACACCAATGTAAGAATATTGTCTACTGTCCATGACAATGAAACGAACATGCTTCCTGACTTTGCATACTTTCACTCTGTAACATCCCGTGGTATCAAAATTTAGGGCCACTGTGTTCATTCACAGATAACATTGCTAAACGATGCGGTGAGAATAATTTGCAGAATAAGTTCAAAAGCTTCATGCAGGTTATTCAGTCAACGTAAATTTACTCCATTTTGTTAAAAAAATATTCAAATGTGTGTAAAATATAATGGGACTTAACTGCTAAGGCCATCAGTCCCTAAGCTTACACAGTACTTAACCCAAATTATCCTAAGGACAAACACACACAGCCATGCCCGAGGGAGGACTCGAATCTCCGCCGGGACCAGCCGCACAGTCCACGACTGCAGTGCCTTACACTGCTCGGCTAAACTCCATTATGTAATTAACAATATGGAGTTATTCAAAAGAAACTGCTACATTCACGCAGAGAACACCACAGAGAGGGTAAGTTTGCCCCTGGATAATATTCTCTTAAGAAATGTACTTCAAAATTTTCTATTATCTATATCTTCCATTTAGAACAGGTCATAATGAAAAATTTGTGTGATAAACCCCAGATATTCAGATCTAATTGGACAGGCATCATTGCAGCACTCTGCAACATATTAATTACTGTTATTATTTCTTTCTCTCTTTTATAGGTTTAACCTTTTACATTTGTTAATCAACTTTCTGTAAATTTTGTAGTCAGCCCCCCCCCCCCCCCCCCCAATCCCCTCAGGAACATCTCATACCAGTCGAGTGTAACCCCAAATGTTTGCGTGGTAGAATAATTATGGCGTACGCATAGGTGTAAACAGTGTTTGCACAGCAATAGTGGACACAGTGTATCTGAGGCAGATTAAGGGAACCAGCCCGCATTCGCCAAGGTAGATGGAAAACTGCTTGGCTTGGGCCCACGTGGTCTTGTGCTTCCAGATTAATTAAATTAAGGAAAAAACTGAGAACAAAAATCAAAATGTGGTACTAGTATTTTAGGTGTTTCCATAGCCCCACAGCTCGATAGAGGTGGCAATGAAGAAGGGGGTCTACAGATGGAAACTCCAGTTCACTTCTTATGTTGTAGGTAATGCATTCCCCCGGCCCAGTTTCCGCAGATCTCTTCATCTGTACCCTATAGCCACTTTATCCTGCTTAATCTATGCAAATCGAAGTCTCCTTTTACGCTTTTTATCCCACAAACCTCCTTCCACTAGTAAATTAACCGTTCCTATTTGGATCATGATGTGTCCTGTCAAGTTACCCCTGTATGTACGTTAAACCGGAAACGACGGAGAGGCTTTGTCCCGTCGTAGCCCTCAGAGGCTCACAACCCCAGAAGAGGCCAGTCCACCAACCACCCCCCAGCCCCCCCTCCAGGAACATGAACATCTCATACCAGTCGAGTGTAACCCCATATGTTAGCGTGGTAGAATAATTGTGGCGTACGCTGAAACGCGTACGTTTCATAGGCAGCGATGGCGAGCCACAGAATCTCTGACCAGAGAGCATGTAGTCAGTCCAGTCCAGTTCTGTTGCAGTCGAGTTACGAGACAGTTCAGTTGCGAGTTAGCAGTTCGAGAGTAGTAGTGCATACGAGATGACGTAGTCTGTGCTAGTAGCGCACACGAGAAAGTCGGTGTTGTGTGTGAGCAGTCGGCGGGCGTCGACATGGAACTCTGGTCAACATTCAGGACGGGGTATATTATTTTTAAATAAGGTAATGAAGCAGCATTGCGCTCAGCTAATAATGTAAATTAACTGTAACTAATTTGTGCAAGAATCGCCCCAATAATAATTTTGTTTTCAAAGCAATTTTTTTAACAAAGAATCCTTTAATTCAAAGAAATATTCCCTTACTATTCCTTAAAGAAAAGTTTCCATTAAATTCAAAATTTTTGCAATGAATTTCCTCCAAGCTATGGCGAAAAATAAGAGCAGATGCAGTTTTATTAAGGTAAGAATTTCAGTTTAATTAGTGAACAGGGCCTCAGATCGACATTTCGGTCTATTTTGTTTTCATTGTCACTGAGATTTTGTTATCACTGAATTGACTTTCATTTTTTTTGTGAGGAACTTATACTTGGGTCAGATTGCTAATTTTTATTTAATTGTCATTGTCTTTAAATTTATTTCATGGGAGGTTACATTAAGTTGTATTCTAGTTACCATTCAATTATTGTGTTCAAAATTTCTCTGGGGAGCTTACACTTAGCTCAATGTCCATTTTACATTTGAGTAATATTTTAAATTTCTATGGGGAGGTTACACTTGGCGACACCCGGTCCAGGATCGTATTTCGTTGAGAATCTTTTGAAAAACAGTCAGGTATCTGCTCTTATTTGCTTAAATATAATTAGAATTTGGCGCAACGCTTTTACTAATTTGTGACTTTCTTTCCTCAGATCATCGGCAATTCGTTGCTCTGTTGTATTTTTGTGTTGCTTTTGCATTGTGCTTATTTCTCTTTTGAATAATTGTGACTATAGCAAAAACGCCGCGAAAGACTGTGAATAGTGTATCGCGAGGTATTTTGAATGAAATTACCGACTTAAACAACATGACCGATAGTACTAGTGACACGCAGTGTAATGATGACAATCCTGCGTTCACTGACAATCAATGCGTTCCAACCACTAATGACGATTTTTATCTTGCTGATGTACAAACGAACTAAATTGTCTCCTCTGTTAATTTGACGACAATTGATGACGCGGGGCGCCCTATTGTAATGAGCGCTGCCCAGCTTAACACACCCGGTTTGGAGAATTCAAGTAACGCACAGACAAATTTTTCGAATGAAAATGGTCAGTGTACTGAAAGTACGACGGATTTATTTAATTCAGAAATAATGTCTGACAGTGTACATCCGACTGATAAACCTTTTTGTAAAGTACAGAATAACCAAATGGTTACAGAAAGCGAGACAATTCCAGATCCACCATTAAACAGCACAGTGAATAGTGTAGGTAATAATGGGCTGGAACAATTTATGGCAAGATAGCTACAACAACACAGTGAAAATCTTAAACAACACTTTAATGAAAAACAAGACAAACTTAGTGAACAGGTCAAACAACAGAACGAAAAACAAGATAAACTTAGTGAAGATTTCAGACAACTTAGTGAGCAGAACAAACAGTTTAATGAAAAATTAGACAACAATTCCAGACAGCTTAGTGAACAAATTAGAGCCGTTGCCGCGCAGTGTCATGACACTAAGGAACAGTTGCGCGAGGAAATTGAGGCTTCTTCAAGAAAAAGTAGCGAAGAAATTAAGTCTGTTGCTCAGGAATTAAGGGAATTGCAAACAGCTGCAACAGAAACACTCAGATACGGAATTAGCGGAGTCGCTAAACAATGCTCTGAAAAAGCTACACAATTACGGGACGAGTTTAAAGCAATGACGGTAGAGCTTTCGCGCACAATGGACGCAAAGATAGACGCGAAATTCGAACAACAGAACACTCAGATTGACGAACGCTTTAATCTCCACATACAAAACAGTGATACGCGTTTCCGCAAATTTATTGAGGATCAAAATAAAGTCAAACGTCAAGTCATGGAAACAATCACTGCACAGAGACAAGAAGACAAACGTAAGATGTTTGCGAAAGCAAAAACATACGTGGACAACAATATTGCTACAGTATCGGACAAAATTAATACCATTGAACAATTGAACACCGAATTACGTGATGAGATTTCTGACCTTAAATCGAAAACAGACACATACACAACAGATTTTCAAACAGTGACCGACAGACTCGAACAATTAGAACTAACACAGGATTCCGATCTCGTGAAAGCTGATGTTAAAAAACTGAACGAAACTACACGTAAGTTGCAAAAACAGATTAACGCCTCTGATTCTAAAACCGATGATCAGGTTAAAATACTGACTGAAAAATGTGATGAATTGGCCAGTCGTATTGATGTTATCGAAAGTACTAATGACAATAAATCAGACGATACTTCACCGGTTTCATTTAACCAAACACCTGAATTTCAAAATTTACAGCAGACAATTAATGAGATCGATTCATCAAATAACACGTTGCGTAGAAAGTTGTCAAGTTTACAGCAAGAGGTAACGGAGATAAAAAATATTTCAGTTAATAATACATCACAGCAGACGCCACTTTGCGAACATTTGTCAGACTCACGCAGCGCGTATAATTTAAGTAATCAACAGAGAGTACGGGACTTAGATTCCGAACAACCACAGTTCAATAGATTCTCTTACAATCCTTAACCTGTTCCAGCACACAGAGACGATAATTTCGATTACAAACATTTTCTGTCAGTAAGAAAATTTAAAGTGTTTAAGAATGACAGAACACAGATTCACCCGCTAGATTGGATACAACAATTTAGCTTTGTCTTTCCACCTACTTGGCCCGTAACGCACAAACTTGAATTTATTTGCAGTTTCTTGGAAGGCGAGCCGGCAACTCGTATGAGACCGATCGCGAGACAATGCTATTCAGTAGAAGAGTTTCAGAATGCTTTTCTGTCAGCGTACTGGTCGAAGACGACACAGCGCGGAATTAAAGATCAGCTAATTAGTTTACCGAATTATGAGAACTCGAATTCTCCTAGTGTCACGCAATTTTTTGAGCACATGGTGCAACAAAACCAGTACCTAAGTGAACCGTACAGTGAATCTGCACTCATTCAATTATGTATCTCTAAATTACCACGGTCATTAAGAGTTTCACTTCTAACCGGTCAGCAAAAAGAAAATATTTCAGCATTCAGGGATCTGTTACAGCTCTTGGAAGTACAACAATCTGATTATTCTTTTGTAAACAAAAATTTTTCATATAACAACCTAGGCCAACAGACGTACAGCAATTATGATCAGACACGTAATTTTAGTAGGAAAGGTAACAGACACTTTAGGAATGACAACCACCAAAACTTTAATAACAGACAAAATTCTAATTATCAATATCGTCAAAATTTTGAGCAACAGGAATCACATTTTGGTAACAATAGACGTTTTCCACCACAATAGCATGAAAGTCAGCCGGTTGGAATACATAACCAACAATGTAATGCACAAGGTCAACCTAACTTTAATGTTTCGCCGCATGCACGTATAGTCCCAGATCCAACAAATAGTAGCGCACGGCAGCAAAGGAACAACTACGTACAGAAAACGCAGTATTTCAATTCCTATCGCAATGCACCGTATAGGAATGACTATTACGACAGACGTAAAAATGATGAGCACAATTATCAGCGTACATATAATAACAGTCGGTCTTATCAACAACAAAATCATCCGCAAGAACATATTCTCATGAATGAACCCGACAGTAGGTATCATCCAGAGCGTAATACGTCTGGATGAAGTAATAGAACAGTTCAAATAGTAGAAATGCCACAACATCCTCCTGATAATAATAACACGTCAGATAGAATTTGACTAGATACTGTACAGGACGCATCTTCCAATAACACAAGCACTTCTTTAGACACGCAGAATGTTGTTCACGAAAATGTAATTACCTTTGATGACATACGAGACTCTCTTTTACAGGAAAGACCAGTTGTTCAGAAAACCATTTCACATCCTGTCATCGAAATTAAAATTGGTTCATCGAAATTTTCAGCAGTAATCGATTCCGGATCACCTATGTCAGTTATAAATGAGACTTTCAACGAGTGTAACAAAGAGAATACCTATCCCACATTACCATTAGGCAAAACGAAAGTGAAAGGAGCAGTATCGAGTAAAGGAGTAGACGTTAAATTACAGACGCATTTATCATTTTGTATTGCAGGTCACACATTTCACTCAAATTTTTGGATTGTTCCTTTATTGACAACAGACGTAATTTTAGGTACTAATTTTCTCGTACAACACGACGCAGTGGTTGATTTTCAAAATTCTTATTTAATGTTGAAGGATGAAAATGTGCAATCGGCTTTAGAATTTCAGCACTCATTATCGCCAGAAGAGGAAACAATTAATTGTACAGAGGTCATTTCAGTATCACGTAACATAGACTGTAATCCCACATTGTTCACGGATACGTACGTACACAACTATAATACTCCAGACGAAACTGACTACGACGTAATGCAGATGATTTCTGATAAAGTTACACAAAGTAGTGCAAATACAGATGACGAACGCACGCAACTACGCAAAATTCTTTTACAGCAAGCTCCAGTTTTTGACCACATTCCTGGTACTATGTCCGGATTTATGTATGAATTTCAAGTCAAACAGCACGACACATTTAAAGCTAAGCATTATCCTATTCCGTATATTCATAGAGAACAAGTTAAAAAAGAATTGCAGGATATGCTTGACCAAGGAATTCTTGAACCGGCAGTTAGTCCATACATAAACCCGCTGCATATTGTTAAGAAAAAAGATGGCTCACTTCGCCTCGTACTTGATTCGCGTCACATTAATGACATTATTATTAATGAAACAGACCGACCACAGACATTAGAGGAACTGTTACAGAAATTTCATGGTACTGCTATTTATTCTACATTAGATTTGAAATCGGGATTTTGGCAAATTCAACTTCATCCAAATTGCAGAAAGTACACAGCTTTTCTCTGTTTTGGTGACTGTTATCAATTTTGTAAATTACAGTTCGGCTTAACAATTTCTTCTGCAGCTTTTATTCGCGGTTTGAACACCATACTTCCGACAGAACTTAAAGACAGAATCACGACGTACGTAGACGACATTCTTATTGCAGAAACTAAGTGGTCTGAACACAATATGATTCTTGAACGTCTGTTACAAACTTTCCATGCTCAAGGACTCACAATTAATCTCAGCAAATCGCATTTTGGTAAAACTTCTATAAAATTTCTTGGACACGTAATTTCAGCAGAAGGCATTGCGCCTGATCCGGAAAAACTTCAAGCTATACGTGACATTACTGTTCCTACGACGAAGAAACAATTACGCAGTTTTTGGGTTTAATTAACTTTTTTCGCAAATTTATTCATCACTCTGCTTTAGACACGCCTAGATTATGCCAATTAACAGGTAAAAACACTATTTGGTCATGGGATAAGCAAGCACATTCTGAATTTGTGAACCTGAAACATGCCTTGTTGAATGCTCCACTTTTATCGCACCCAGATCTTACCAGAAATTTTTCCATTGCCACCGACAGTTCCAACACCGCTTTAGGCGTGCACATTTTCCAGGAAATTGAAGAAGATGGCTCAACAGTAATTAAGAACATCGCATTTGCAAGCCGCATTTTGTCACCTGCTGAACGAAATTATTCCGTCACAGAATTGGAAACGTTATGTGTTGTTTGGGCTTTCACAAGATTTCGGCACTTTCTTTATGGCAGACATGCCAACGTTTACACGGACCACAGAGCGATACAATTCTTACTTTCGGCTAAATTTACTCACGACAGGTTAAGTAGATGGAAACTTTATTTGCAGGAATTTAATTTTACAATAGTTCACATTCCCGGCACACAAAATGTTATAGCAGACGCACTATCTCGCTCTCTCAGCAACAATCAGCAAGACGTCGCAACCAACTTCTGCAAAGCAAATTTCAGTGTCATGTACATTCAGCAAGTTGCATTTGAAAATTTTATTTCGTCGTCATTACAGGACATAGCAAAAGAGCAAAGTAAAGACAATGTGTGGAAAGAAATTAAACACCTTTGGCAAGATAAGAATAATGTTACGATTAGACACCATTACACTGTACGCAATGACATTCTGTTTCGCCGCTCTCATCCAGACAGCAACAATTGGTTATTATGCATTCCTGACGAACTTGTTAACAAATTAATCTGGTACACTCATTTAAGCTACGCACATTACGGAGCCAGAAAATGTTTTCTTATACTGAGACAGAACTGTTATTTTACAAACATGGAAAAACGTATACGACGAGTTTTAGCGTCATGTAAAATTTGCCAGAAAGCTAAGTCAGACACAAGTTCACATATTCCTCCATTATATCCCATTATACCTGTTAAATTAAGACATATCGCCGCAGTAGACATTTTTCGTCCAATTCCGAGAACTAATAGAGGTTTTTGCTACATCTTTGTCGCTGTTGAACTCACTTCAAAATTTGTTACTTTCACTCCGTTACGGAAAGCTACTGCTAAAACTGTCTCGAAAGCATTTGTAAAACATTTTCTATTTCATGTAGGGCATGTGATGAGAGTAATTTCCGATAATGGATCACAATTTCGTTCTGCTATATGGACACGCATGTTACGAGCTAGAAACATTTCTCCGATCTATATATCCAAGTACCATGCTTCTTCGAACCCCTGTGAACGATTAATGAAAGAAATTGGTAAACTGTGTAGAATATACTGCCACAAAAGACATATTGATTGGGATACACACATATTCTTATTCCAAGATGTAATTAATTCCATACCAAATGAATCCACTATGCTATCTCCGTCTGTTATACTGAAAAACGTTGAACCACCAAACAAAATTAAAGAATTGGTAAACTTTCCTACTTGTCGTCGACTAAGACACCACGAAATAATTGACATTCCGCTGAACAACATCAAACATGCCGCAGAGCGCCGGAGAAGACAGCAAAAACAGGTTTGTACACGCCGAGACTTTCACGTGGGACAGAAGATATTAGTACGAACACACTATTTATCCAGCAAAATAAAAGGTAAGTGCAGTAAATTTGAACTTCTATACGCAGGTCCATATCGGATTCGCAGCATTCCTCACCCCAATGTTGTACACGTCGAAACTTCGAGAACCAGAAAATCCAAAGGCAACCACCATAGGTCAAATATTAAACCCTTTATTGAATGAAGACACTTTATGATTCAACACACTGTAATGCCATTTCCTAATTTTTTTTATGACCACTTATGCAATTATATTCACATGACTAATTACTGATGATTATCGTATATTTCCTTGGCAAGTGCCCGGCAAGGTAAGGTTAGCAGGTTGCTTTTCTTGTCGTTACACATCAGACCGTGCCCATTTTCCATTTTTTTGTATGTATGATTGTTTTTCTGTTTTGTTTGTATGCACTGTGAAATTTTTAAGGTATAACACACCAGTTGACTTTGACATTTTTTTTTTTTTTGCCCTGTGATATCTCAACATCGTGTCTATTTTACATTTTTCTTCTTTTTTTTCTGCTGCATTGTGATATTCTCTGTACATTTTTGCCTGAACACTGTCTATGCTCTTGACATATTACGTTTTCTGTCATGTTATGCTGTATGCTTAATTGTGTCACCATTAACCAGTCATTATTTAGTGGGTATATGATTTAAATGCAAGGCATTAATCTTTGTTCATCAATTTCAGAAAGACATGGTGCGTAAAGGAAATAAATTTAAACAGAAATGGGAATTTCAACTACGGAATAGATGAAAGAAGATACAAAAACCTTATGAGGCAGTTTTCATGATACTTACTAAACCTGTTACTTATTATACCTGTTCTAGTACTTGCATTTTTTTTTACCCATTTGTGTCTATCATTTATAAATGTGATCACATATACTGCCTTGTTGCATAACCTTGCTACAGCTGACTCATGACGAATGACGTTACCTATCCTCATTTGCAGCAATAGGTCAAAAGCAAATATTGTTATGCCTCAGCAATTAATTATCGATCCCAACGCAATGCATTGCTAACACAAAAACAAAAAAAAAACAAAAAAACAAAAAAATGTATTACCAGTCCCAAATAATGTTACTAGTTTATGATAATTCTGAATAATACTGATCAGCTCTGAATAGTATGTCACTTGAGTAATGACTTCTTAATGATGCAAGAAAAAAGTACTAAATATGCTTTGTAACTGGCTAATAACTGCCACTGTTTATTGTAATGAGACTACTTATAATGCCCATGATTATTAATGCTATGATTGTAATTAACTAATTTTAATAATGACTTCTTAATAATCTGAATAATACTGAATGATGAACAATGTTTTATACTATTCAATACTTGCTGGCCACTGAGTGCCGATAATTAATATAACTAAATGAATTATGACCTTTCATGTTCTATAACTAGCCAATGAGTGCCAATAATTAATGTCACTAAATGAATTATGTTATTAATTATGACATTAATTAACTCCTGTTTTCAATTATGACTTTTCATGTCTTAATAACTGGCCACTGAGTGCCGATAATTAATGTAACTAAATGAATTAGCTCTTGTTTTCAATTATGACTTTTCATGTTCTATAACTGGCCACTGAGGGCCAATAATTAATATAACTAAATGAATTATGACTTTTCATGTTTTAATAACTGGCCACTGAGTGCCGATAATTAATGTAACTAAATGAATTAGCTCTTGTTTTCAATTATGACTTTTCATGTTTTAATAACTGGCCACTGAGTGCCGATAATTAATGTAACTAAATGAATTAGATCTTGTTTTCAATGATGACTTTTCATGTTTTGGTCACTGGCCAATGAGTGCCAATAATTTATATAACTCAATGTATTATGCTAGGCCAATAATTGACTCTCCTTTTCAATGAAGAGTTCTGATGAACATTATTCTGTCATACTAAATATGCTTTGTAACTGGCCAAAGACTGCCGCTGTTTATTGTAATACGATTACCCATAAGGCCAATAATTTAATTTTATGAACATTATTCTGTAATACTAAAATACATGGTACAGAATGTTCAATAACTAGGCTATGGATGCCGCAAACTACTAATGTAATTACTAATCAAGACTTGTCTTTTACTTAATGTCCTTCACCTTCTGACCTAACTACCTGGAATTACTGTAATATCCATATGTCCTGTCCATCCTCCTGATCATGGAGCACTATATTTGGTTTTTGCACTAATTCTACGTTGGTGTGCCTTGTAAGAGCGTGGTGTTGACACGATATGCTGTCCACCACCGTGAGCGATGGAGACGTTATTATGGTCCCACTGTTTGGTGTACCTGATGTACTGCCTAAATGATCACAAGAAATATTACTACGACATTTCAGTGTCTTGGATACGCTGATAAATACTAATGGGAAAAGAACTTCAAATTGTGTCACTTGGTGTTGTACTTTGTGGAAAGATATGGACTTTCAGAGCAGCTGTGTGCAATCTAAAGTGCTACAATCATGATGCAATCCTTCCCTTTCCTATCCTAATAGTGAAAATCATTTTTTGCTAACATCATTTATGTTCATGGCCTATACATTTTTTCAATGCAAGTACACTTATGTCCCTTGTCGACATGATATTTGCCATTATGTTTATTTGTTGTGTAAATGCTAAAGACATTTTTTCGATTTGTTCTGAAGTACAGTATATGTGCACTCTTGTCTTTTATATTGTATATACATTTTTCTGATTTGCTGATACGCTCTGTACTCATTGTATACATTTTTTGTCTTTGTCTGAAATGTTTTGTACTTGGTGCATGTGCACCACATTTAACTCATGTACTACATCTGAATATTTTGTACATTGTAAAAGTTAATTGATTAAAGAAAAAATTTTGCCGCGCTTGGCAAGTCCAAATGACTCACCATCGCTGCCAAATTTTTGCCCCCCCCCCCCCCCCCCAGTGGAGGGTTATGAAACGCGTACGTTTCATAGGCAGCGATGGCGAGCCACAGAATCTCTGACCAGAGAGCATGTAGTCAGTCCAGTCCAGTTCTGTTGCAGTCGAGTTACGAGACAGTTCAGTTGCGAGTTAGCAGTTCGAGAGTAGTAGTGCATACGAGATGACGTAGTCTGTGCTAGTAGCGCACACGAGAAAGTCGGTGTTGTGTGTGAGCAGTCGGCGGGCGTCGACATGGAACTCTGGTCAAGATTCAGGACGAGGTATATTATTTTTAAATAAGGTAATGAAGCAGCATTGCGCTCAGCTAATAATGTAAATTAACTGTAACTAATTTGTGCAAGAATCGCCCCAATAATAATTTTGTTTTCAAAGCAATTTTTTTAACAAAGAATCCTTTAATTCAAAGAAATATTCCCTCACTATTCCTTAAAGAAAAGTTTCCATTAAATTCAAAATTTTTGCAATGAATTTCCTCCAAGCTATGGCGAAAAATAAGAGCAGATGCAGTTTTATTAAGGTAAGAATTTCAGTTTAATTAGTGAACAGGGCCTAAGATCAACATTTCGGTCTATTTTGTTTTCATTGTCACTGAGATTTTATTATCACTGAATTGACTTTCATTTTTTTTGTGAGGAACTTATACTTGGGTCAGATTGCTAATTTTTATTTAATTGTCTTTGTCTTTAAATTTATTTCATGGGAGGTTACATTAAGTTGTATTCTAGTTACCATTCAATTATTGTGTTCATAATTTCTCTGGGGAGCTTACACTTAGCTGAATGTCCATTTTACATTTGAGTAATATTTTAAATTTCTGTGGGGAGGTTACAACACATACGTGGAAACAGTGTTTGCACAGCAATCGTCGACAGTGTAACAGAGGCAGATTAAGGGAACCAGCCCGCATTCGCCGTATAGATGGAAAACTGCCTTAAAAACCATACACAGGATGGCCGGCACACTAGAGCCCGACACTAATACCCAAAGCGGATTCGTGGCGGGAACCAGCTCGCCCTCCCACTTGGGAAGCAGCGTGTTAGACCACACAGCTACCCAGGCTAGATTAATTACCATTAATCTATTTAATCTTTCCACCTACTGAAGAGGGAGGAGCAGATTAATTTTTAATGTCCCATCAGCAATGAGGACGTTAGAGACGGAGCACGAAGGCGAAGGAAATTGGCTGCGTCACCGCCCCAGCATTTCCCTGAACCAGTTTTGGGAAATCAGGAAAAATCTAAATCAGGATGACCAGATGCTGGTTTGAACTATCGTCCTCCAGAATCCAAGTCCAGTGTGCTAACTGCTTCACCAACTCGCTCAGTTCCCATCTACTAATAATCTCCTGACCTACCCATTGGAGAGGGAGAGGGAGTAATGTAGAAGTAATTGCCGTAATTACCAGTTTGAGTACATCAACGCTACTAATATTTACTGATGCAGTGATTGTCTCTGCCTGTTAACGAATTGCTGGAATCTTTCCTCGACCGTGAATCGTATTCTTATAGATGGAAATGATGGAACACAATGCGCGTATGAATGAATGATAAAGGAAAAGCTGAAACGGGAATTAGACAGATCTCTAAAGCTGACATTTACCGTGTGAAAGGTGACACAATGAGTTGTGTATTCACAGAAAAACTTACAGAGCGGATTATTTTGATACGAAAAGACGAAAGGAAGAGGAAACTAAATACCAAGTGAAACTAATATTAGACGAATTTGAGCGCAAATAAACTGAGAAGGAGCAGAAGGCTTTAGAGAAAATGGTAAATTATACATTGGAGAGGGAAAAGTACGTACTAGTGCAAAAAGGCAGAGCCAGTGGCCAACAGAACGGGGAATGGGAAGAATCAGCACGAGGAAGGTCACAGTAAAAAAGAAAGGCTCATTCCAAAGAGGGAGAAGGCCAACAATCAAAACGGTAATCCATTTGGGAAGTGGGTAGAGAGGAGGTAGCTAATTGTGAATTATAAGCTGCACGTGGCCATCCTGACAGTCAAATGCCTATTTTGTTACCACATCATCAACAAACTGGATAACAGTGTCACAATGCAAAAACAAAAACTACAGCTACGCCTATATCAGCTGTGGTAAACTACCCGCTGCTGCACTTAGGTCTCAACCACTATTAGTTTACAGATAGCGGTTTCCCGCTGCACTAGGTGCCTGCTAACGTGCTATAATCTTTACCATGAAGGCCAGATTTTTCACAAGGTAACGGACTGTAGTTTTAAGTCAGTAAGGACATAGAAACTGCCCGCCCAGTTGGCCGTGTGGTCTAACGCACGGCTTTCCCGGTGGGAAGGAGCGCCTGGTCCGTGGCACGAATCCGTCCGGCGGATTTGTGTCGAGGTCCGGTGTGCTGGCCAGTCTGTGGATGGTTTTTAGGCGGTTTACCATCTGCTTAGGCGCATGCAAGCTGGTTCCCCTTATTCCGCCTCAGCTACACTATGCCGGCGATCGCTGCACAGACAAGTTCTCCCGTACGCGAACACCTCCTTTACTCTACCACGCAAACATAGTGGTTTTACTCGTCTGGTGTGAGACATTCGCTGGGGGGTCCACTGGGGATTGAACAACACAATAACCCTGGGTTCGGTGTGGGGCGGCGGAGGGGTGAAGTGGACTGCAGTAGTCCTCGTGGGGTTGTGGACCACTGCGGCTGCGGCTGCGGCGGGGACGGAGTCTCTCTGTCGTTTCTAAGTCCCCAGTTAACATAACATAACATAACAAGGACACAGAAGCATTGTTAATTCACTATGAGTGAAATCTGTTCATTGGCATTAGAAGAACGCAACACTATTTAGTACAGTATTTAGAGAACAACATGAATGTTCACCCAAATGCCATTTACTAAGATCTTGTGGCAGCCAGTATAATACAATATGGTTCTATACATTTGCAGGTGTAGCAGGGCTTCCACCAAGATTACCTACCTGCCTGTGTGTGGCGTATAAGATAACCAGAGTATATGTATAAAATACGAGGGTGGTTTGAAAAGTTCTCCGAATCACCACCAGAGGTCAGCGCTAGCGCAACGAGTTGTTCACGTGACATTCACTGGACTGCTGCCTGTAAACACGTGCCACGTCAGTGCTCTTGGAAGAGAGCTATGGCGGTGACGTGGCTCTGTTGCTGTTCCCGCGTAGTGATTTGCGAAGGTGGAAAAAATCGAGATTCGAGTGTGATTAAGTACTTTGTAAAGAAAGATATGAAAGCAAAGGACATTTGTGCCGATTTCCAGAATACACTGGGGGACTCTGCTCCTTCATATTCAGCTGTTGCCATGTGGACAAATGAATTTCAATTCGGCCAGGAGAGCTTAAATGTTGATCCTCGCAGTGGTCGGCCAAGATGTGTCACTACTGCAGCTATCATTGCAAAAGTGCACAAAATGGTCACGGAGGATCGCCGATTGACAGTGCATGAAATTGTTTACGCTTGCCAGATGCCATCTGAAAGGGTATATCACATTTTAACTGAAGAATTACAAATGAAAAAAATTATTTGCAAGATGGGTGCCGCGACTCTTGACGCAAAATCAAAAACGCACAAGAATGAACATATCGGAACAAAGTTTGGCCCGTTTTTAGGAGCAACGAAGAAGATTTTTTGCGCCGGTTTTGCACTACTATACCCCAGAGAGAAAAGAACAGTCAACGCAGTGGAAACATGATGATTCTCTGCCACCATAGAAAGCAAATGCAATTCCTTCAGCGGGAAAGGTCATGGCTTCAGTGTTCTGGGATGCGGAGGGGACTCTGTTTGTAGATTATCTCCCCACTGGGAAAACAATTACTGGAGAATACTACGCTAACCTCCCGGGCAGATTACAACAAAAGATAAGTGAAAATAGGCCAGGTTTAACGAGGAAGAGAGTCATCTTCCATCAAGACAATGTGTGCCCGCACACATGTGCCGTCGCCATAGCAAAATTACACGAATTAAGGTATGAAATGTTGCCTTATTCACCTGATACGGCTCCGTCAGACTTCCATCTCTTCCCAAAATAGGAACTTTTTCTTGGTGGACGAAGATTCACTTCAAACGAATAATTGATAGCCAGAGTTTACAACTATTTTCCAGAAATGGAGGAAACTCATTTTCGAGATGGGTTCAAGGCACAGGAACATCGTTGGACCAAGTGCATTAATGGACAAGGAGACTACGTTGAAAAATAAAGACGTTTCAGTGATGTAAGTACTTTTTTCTATTCCGTTCCGACAACTTTTCAAACCACCCTCGTACACTGCATTCGTTTCGAAGGTAGGTGAACTATAAACAGTTGTGCTGTAAATACTGTTCTCTATCACGGTCACTATACGTCCTAACCAGTGGAAAAGTATGTAACGTTGGCAGTAAAACTTGTACAACAAATTTCAGGATAGCACTACGTTTGGTTGCAAGAAGAACACATCTATGGCTGGGAAGTGTAGCACTCAACAAGACGAATTTCTTTGCAAGCAGTGTAGAAACATATTTGAGGGTGGTGGATGGTTTAAATTCACTTGCCACAAACATACGATTATAAAATGAATCAATGGCCCTTTTTGAAGAAAACGAATGGGCTGTTCATAAAAATAAAATACTTGCTTAACATAAAAGGAGCTTAAATTTCAACACAAAAGCACAGTTATAGATGTTACATGGAGGTAATGCTAATTTGCTATAGTGCTCTTTAATCTCTCATTCATCTCATGTACCTCACATCACCTACAGCAATGTGTGGAAGAATTTTTCCATTTTTTAAGCTTTGTAGATCTCACCTACCTGTCTTGAAAGTAACGTGTTTGATTTGTTAACTTCAGTTAACTAGCTTGTAAACAGGGAGTATTGTCCTTTTCTTACAGCACTCAAGTAAAGAGGAAGAAAACTGATGAGTAGAACATACGTTAATCACGTGTCGTTTATGGGAAGATAACGTATTTATACAGACATAATTCCATTTTCATTCTTTTCTTGAACAGGGTATCACTTTCCGTTGCTACAAAATGTAAGGATATATTTTGTTGTTAATACTCTCTACATACACATTCAGCGAGAGAATGTATCGGTTTTAGGATATTATTGTACCTAAACAGTCTACAGTCGCTGAGATGCAGTAAATTACGTACCTGTCATATATGAAACACGTTGTGTGAAGGAATATGAATTCCAGTATTCACCACTTGCAATGAGTAAGTTTTGACCAGAGCTTCTGAGCACAGTTTCTTCCGTACTCGGAAAGAGACGCTTAATAACACTTGCTTCGGTAGTGTCTCCGTTATATATATATCCAAAATCCCCACCGTGATTACTGAAATACCCTTCATAATAATTATTCGTTTTGTGCAATGTCTGAAAAAGAAAATGCCCACAAAAATTACTTAAGAGATCACTTTAAAGAGGCAAAAAGGAACAAACCATTCATAGAGAAATATAAAAATTTATATACCAACAGTGTATTATTATTTCACATTTTAATGAATAAAGAAATGTTAAAGAGGAGTTATGTACATTATCATTTTTGGCTTAAAGCCAGCAAAACTCTTTAAATGAAACAACACAAGATTTCCCTTTTCTGATACTGCTAATCATTATTTTTTGCTTTTGGGCTTCCAAGGATAACGTTTACGTCAACCTAACGCTGGAAGTCCAATACCACTGCTTTTGGTATATGACTGGCTGCAAAAGTCTTATGCCTCCTTATGTTAAACAAATTCCTGCAGACTTACGCAACTGCCTCAGCACCATTTCTCATGGACAACTTAAATAATCCATTGAGACTATGTAAGTTAACAGACCGGTAACAGAATATACTGCACTTATCGATACATTTAAATTCTTCATTAACACTGGAGGATAGACATCTGACGTGTCCAGACAGAATATATTTCCAAAGTGGCAGGAGTATTATACTAGGATGGCCATATTATATAATTTATATAGTACGACAAACTATCGGTAATCGCTAGTAAACTTCCCTGCTTAACACCTTTGCTAAAGTACTGAAGAAGGACTCACCCATGAGAAGGTTTGCATATCTGAACCAAAGTAAGGTACTTAATTTTGATACGTAATATCTCTCCTGCCCCTTCAGACATGATATGCGGGGTAGGGGGGGGGGGGGGAGGCTGCTGGATATGACAGCAGAACTGAGTTGGTAATCAGTGAAGTAAGGCTAGAAAACCCTAATGTCACACCCTTCATAACCTGGTTACCAAATGGCAAATTCAAGCAGGATAACGCAAGATCCCAGAATACGGTTGACATATCTCATAGCCTGAAGAATTTACGGATGTTAGACTGGTCTGCTCTGTCCCCCATGTGGCTCACGTCGTACATGTCTGGGATGCAAGGGAAAGCCACACACATCCATACCAGTATGTCGTCAGCAATGTTCGTGGTCTACAGGTACGGCTGTTCTTTCACTCCGCGTCGAAAACAAAATTTATTCGTGCCTGTAGGGAACATACCAGGTACTGATATTGATAATGGGCATCAGTCCGGAATGGTATAATAGGTTTGCTCACTTAATACTGTTATGTGGTGAACATATCCAAAAAGTTTGATCGAACTGGACAGGTGATTCATGCTATAACAATTCTCATTTCAGTCGCTGTACAAAATTTACAATATAAAGTCTCAACGCTTTTCGTTTCAGTGACTCGGTGAAGGTACATACTTTTACCCTTCCCAATAAAAATGAAACACAAAGAGTACATTATTAGAAGCGTCCGCCGCATGTCTTACTACCGTTATGTCGCTACTTGCATTTGTTTATATTTTTTTATTGGGCGTCATACTCTATATTTGCATCAATGAACGATATAGAAGTGCGTACGTCATAAAAATGGGATCACCTTTCAGAATTTCAGCTACAGCTTAGGTCGAGTGAGATGTATTTTAGTCTTGCCCGTCCCCAGTGCTGCCAAATGCTCCAACATAAACGACACCCTGTGTAGCGGGACTTTGAATTTCGCCGCGCTGCACTCGTTCCCTCAGACATGAATTGTGCCGTCGCAGCGGTATGAGCGCTCGACGGCAGAGAAAATACTAAAATTGTAACTCTTTTTTGTTTTTCTATTCGTTTCTTGTTGGTCTCTTGATAGCGGAAGCTTAGGGCAGACGTGATCTGATGAAGACATAAAAAGAAACTTATTAGCTAGTCTTGATCTGATTTTAATGTGTAGACATATTGTGGAAGTTGTTAAGAAATTCGGAGGATGGAAGTAGCAAAGTAAATAAAATTGCATACAGTATCAGGATGATTTTAATTGGTATAAATTAGTGATTCCCGGACGATTGCAAGATTTCGGAGCAGACTTTTCACGCAGAATTGAAGGAGATTTTTGAAGACCTGGACGCCGCACGAAAGAAGACATGTTAACCTGGTAAAGAATGAACTCAAAGCTACGTCATTTCCCCCTGTCAGTTACATTTTCTTGTTCTCTGTTCTTTTTTAAAAAAAATTTTTGTAATGTAAATTGGTTTAACTTTTGCTCAAAAACGCCACAAAGACCACCCCAACAATAGCTTTTCCGAATAACGAAGTCCGATAGCTTTTCTGTAATACAAAGTCCAATTTGCTATTCATTTTTCCCCTTTTTTATTCACCATTTCTTCCCACATTTTCAACCTCTTCTCTTTCTTCTCTTCATATTTTTCTTTTTTTATTAACGACTACACCTGGTTCAGTTTCCTTTCTGTTGAGAATGAAACAAAACCGTACGGCGCGTAAGCATTACCTCGTTACAAGTTTAACAACATTAATCTCCTTATCTTACACAACAGACAGGTATGTGTTAGTGTGGACACGTGTCGTAGTGTACGGAAGTGTTCTTCTGCATTCATTAGAACTCTACAGTTTACTGTCGATGTTTTCATTTCCTGAGGGGACTACACTTTAATGCTTTCAGATATTACTTTCCCAAATTATAATGTGCTAAGAGATGAACAACAAATAATTCCTACAATTAACAATGAAGGCTCTCTCTGGCATGGCTCTCTCTGGCATGGTGAATGTGGATTCGGTGCCTAACTTTGATAGCGTCAAGACATATATCAGTGGATGACAATAATTAATTTTCAACCATCGAAGTAGAATCATGTACACTACACTTTTATTTACAAAAATGAAACTGCCCGCCGCGCGGAGTGGCTGCGCGGTCTCAGCCGCCATGTCACGGACAGCGCGGCCGCTCCCACCGGAGGTTCGAGTCCTCCCTCAGGCATGGGTGTCTCTGTTGTTCTTGGCATAAGTTAGTTTAAGTTAGTGTGTAAGCCTAGGAACTGATGAGCCCAGCAGTTTTGTCCTTTGAGAATTCAAACACATTTGAACATTTTTTTAAATTGGCGCTATGTACAACCTTTATTTGCATTTTTTTATGGAGGGATGTATATTTAACGTAACAGACTCACAGCAATTAGCTTTGCATACCATTTCTCCTACCTTTTCAATTTGCTCCTCTTATTGATATTATGCCCCAGATATCATTAGTTATTAATTTATTGATTCAATTATTGTTTTCCCTAAATTGCATCAACATCAGTGACTTTCAATATTGTGTAACAAGGCAGAAGAAGTGAATGCTAGATCTGTCGTAGACTGTACTAAAAATCAGTTACTACTACTGTTATTCTGCCCATTTTCTTAAATACAAGAAATTTTTGTATATGATTTTTAATGTACTACAATTTACAAGACCATTGTCTGAAAATACTTGCATCGACTGTAGTGTTATATACAACTTCTAAATGGTCGAACTACTTCTAGGTAGTTCCCACACAGGGAAGTGTGGTGGGTCCGCTGTTGTTTTCTATCTACATAAATGACCTTTTGGATAGGGTGGATAGCAATGTGCGGCTGTTTGCTGACGATGCTGTGATGTATGGGAAGGTGTCGTCGTTGAGTGACTGTAGGAGGATACAAGATGACTTGGACAGGATTTGTGATTGGTGTAAAGAATGGCAGCTAACTCTAAACACAGATAAATGTAAATGAATGCAGATGAATAGGAAAAAGAATCCAGTGATGTTTGAATACTCCATTAGTAGTGTAGCGCTTGGCACAGTACGTCGATTAAGTATTTGGGCGTAACATTGCAGAGCGATAGGAAGTGGGACAAGCAAGTAATGGCAGTTGTGCGGAAGAAGGATAGTCGTCTTCGGTTCATTGGTAGAATTTTGGGAAGATGTGGTTCATCTGTAAAGGAGACCGCTTATAAAACACTGATACGACCTATTCTTGAGTACTGCTCAGCACTTGGGATCCCTATCAGGACGGACTGAGGGAGGACATAGAAGCAATTCAGAGGCGGGGAGCTAGATTTGTTACTGGTAGGTTTAATCATCACGCGTTACGGAAATGCTTCAGGAACTCGGGAGGAATGGAGGCGTTCTTTTCGTGAATCGCCACTGAGGAAATTTAGAGAACCAGCATCTCAGGCTGACTGCAGTACAATTTTACTACCACCAACTTACATTTCGCGGAAAGACCACAAAGATAAGATAAGAGAGATTAGGGCTCGTACAGAGGCATATATGCAGTCATTTTTCCCTCGTTGTGTTTGGGAGTGGAAGATGCCAGTTGTGGTACGAGTTACCCTCCGCCACGCACCGTATGGTGGATTGCGGAGTATGTATGTAGATGTAGATGTAGAAGTACAACAGGCTACCAGTTTTATTATGCAAAGTACCTTTATTGCACTATGAACATGTTTCCATTACTGGCCAGTCTCGACGCTTGGCCGCTTTCAGATGTCTGCGAATACAATGCCAAAAGAACAGTAAACAGGTGAGACACACTGGTGAACCACCCTACGCTTCCGTATTACGGTGCTTGTCACAGTAGTCACATAACGAGGGTGATGCGCGTCCCACATTTAAAACCTGTTTCCTGCTATCTGGAGACTGATATTAATTCCTACAAACACATATCGAACGTTTACATACACACATAAAGAAAAGTTTTTGCATCACCCCGGTTCCCAGAACTCCTGAAGACAGACGTTGACTGTGGATATTGTATCTCAGACAGAAACCCATGTGACTGTTCAGAGCTCTCACCAAACCCGCCCAGAGATGTAAACAACCATGCATGAGAAGCGCCTATTAGACGGAGGGGGTCCGACAGTCGTTCCACCAGGAAGGAGGTACACGGCCCGTGTTGTCTGTAGTTCAACCGTGCCTTGACGGTCAAAACCGCGGTTCGATCGCGTCCGCATTGTTACGTTGTGCTAGGAAGGGCTCTCAGCAAGGAAAGGGTCCAGGCGTCTCGGAGTGAACCGAAGCGATCTTGTTCGGACATGGAGGAGATACAGAGAGACAGCAGCTGTCCAAGACATGCCTCGCTTAGTCCACCGAAGGTCTACTACTGCAGTGGATGACCGCTACCTACGAATTAGGGCTCGCACGAACTCTGACAGCAACGCCACCATGTTCAATAATGCTATTTATGCAGCCACAGGACGTCCTGTTAAGACTCAAACTGCGAGCAATAGGCTGCATGATGCGCAACTTCACCACCGACGTCCATGGCGAGGTCCATCTTTGCACCACAACACCATGCCGCGCGGTACAGATGGGCCCAACAACATGCCGAATGAACCGCTCAGGATTGGCATCACGTTCTTTTCACCGCGAGTGTCGCATATGCCTTCAAGCAGACAATCGTTGGAGACGTGTTTGGAGGCAACACGGTCAGGCTGAACGCCTTAGACACACTGTACAGGTGGAGGTTCCCTGCCGTTTTGGTGTGACATTATGTGGGGCCGACGTACGCAGCTCTTGGTCACGGAAGGCGCCGTAACGGATGTACGATACGTGAGTACCATCCTCCGACTGGTAGTACACTATTTTCAGCAGCATATTAGTGAGGCATACGTCTGCATGGACGAGAATTCGCGCCCCCATCGTGCACAGCCTGTGAATGAGTTCCTTCAGGATAATGACATCGCTCGACCAGAGTGGCTAGCATGTTCTCCGGACGTGAACCCTATTGTACATGCCTGGGATAGATTGAAAAGGTATGTTTAAGGACGACGTGACCCGCCAACCACTCTGAGGGACCTACGCCGAATCACCGTTAAGGAGTGTGACAATCTGGACCAACAGTGCCTTGATGAACTTGTGGATAATATGCCACAATGAATACAGGCATGCATCAATGCAAGAGGAGGTGCTACTGGGTATTAGAGGTACCGGTGTGTACAGCAGTGTGGATCACCGCCTCTGAAGGTCTCGCTGTATGGTGGTACAACATGCAATGTGTGGTTTTCATGAGCAATAATAATGGTGGAAATGATGTTTATGTTGATCTCTGTTCCAATTTTCTGTATAGGTTCCGGAACTCTCGGACCCGAGGTGATGCAAGACTTTTTTTGATGTGTGTAAGACTGTGATAAACAACTGTTCAAACTCTTCAGATTCCCCTGAAATAAATTCAATTTTAGGAGAGAAAATACCATTTCACATTTTTAGAAATTATTATAATTATCTAAATGGATAAAAGTAGACTGGTCAGATAACTAACACAATCAGAAACGCAGGACACAGTGTAGAATAAACAGTAATGTTACAAAACAGACTCAATGAGTTGGCGTCATGCCTTGAGTGTGTGGAAGAATCATTGCAACGGTAGTTATGTACTGGAAACATTGGGGAGACCGAAGTAGCTGATAAGAAACATGATCCAAATGCAAAGTAATTACAAAAATTTTATGAGTGTGAGGAAGAATCATTGCAACGGTAGTTATGTACTGGAAATATTGGGGAGAGCGAAGTAGCTGATAAGAAGCATGATCCAAATGCAAAGTAATTACAAAAATGTTATGAGAAAGAAATGCAAAGAACTGAAATAAAAGATAATTATGAAATGAGGGCACAATACTACATTAATAGCAAAGGATTATAAATTCTTCTGTTTGACTGAGTACATTTGACAGACTGAAAATTAATTGGAACATGGGATAAAAGCACAAGGAGATAGCATCAACGACATTAAAGGAGAGATTCGGGTAATTAGTCATACTGCACAAGGGGTAAGACGCAGTGGTGTCTTGACCTTCATTGCTTACATATTCCGCCCTCGCAATCATATTCCGCATATCACGATGCTTCATTCGAACCCAAACTAGATAAGCTAAAGTCAATGTTGTATGAATTCATGTAAATGATATGCAAATAACTAGTAAATCGCAATTGTGCACCGAGATTGAAACACTCGAGGCTGGCGTACACACACACATTCCAGACACGACGGTCACTGAAGCTTTTAGTTCGGGAGAGGCAGACCGCGCCTGGGAGGCTGGTCACTTCAGAGGACGATTCAGCCTATTTATGACGGCCGATGACCACCCGTGGAGCGGACAGCATTTGCCCGAGTGAAAGGGGAGAACGACCCGGTGTTTGCCTTAAAAGCAAATTCCACTACATTGTGTGGGAGTGCTCAACCTACACATTCTTTACAAACACGCAGTTTCAGAGGTTTTCACAGGGAGACTGCAAACGCCAAACGCCGATGCTGCAGATTTCCGGATTGGTCGCCTTAAACGAAGCGTCATTCTCCCGTTTTAGAAGAGCAATGCTGATTGACAGACAATATTTCTGACGCCTTGAGCTGAAGGAGTAATAGAAGAGACAAAAAGATATACCCCTTCACGTCTGGCGTGGAGAGGGGCCGTTCCGTTGTCGCTCTTGGAACGAGAACACGTAACGAGAGTGTATGCGCTCATACATGTACTAAAAAAGCGAGGAACAAGTCTCTCCTCAGTACTTCACTGGGAGAGCACCTCTGTCAAGAGCAAATCAGAGTGCGACTCTATATTGAGTCCTTGCGATTAAGCAATGTTTACTGTGTTGGCCGCCACACTTATTGTGTGGTGTGAACGGACTGAGTAATAGTTAAATGCCTGCGATCGAATTTTTGAGTGGCATTGCGGTGTACTGGTTATCTGACTGGTGTACCACGCCAATAGTTAGACTAGGGGCGAATAGGAATCCTTGACTTCATCAAGGCGTAGGGAGAGTTTGACTGGCGAAGGTCAATCCAGATAGAACAAGAGTTACCTTATTTGTCAGCAATGAGCGGCGCAGACAGCAGTCATCGCAGCTTATGGTATCGGGCGCTACAGCTCTTGCGAGCACCATATTGCCTCCACAACAGTACACTTCACAGCATTTCACATGCGACAGCATCAATCATACCCAACAACATTCTAACAGATAATTATTCAAGTATAGTAGATGCGGCTCTCAGCCATTCTGCCAAGTCAATAACAATCTAAAACTTTGTATAAAAATTTCATTAGTGAATCCTATCCTTAAGAGGTAACTTCACATTCTGAAAAGAACCCCGAAATAACTTGTTCAGTTCACAACTAAAAGTGCCATTGTGATTTCTCAGAGTTTTTTCAAAATAATTAATAATTTTCGTTAGTTTCATGTTTATCTTGCACTAACTAGCACTACTCCAGTACCAAAGTATCCCACTAGTTATGTAAGAAATGTTGTGCATTTTTTGTGTCATTTCCTTACAGCGGACGACTCCAGAAGATTTTTATTGCTAAGAGTTTTTCAGGCATTTCTCTTTAGAACGTTAGGAGCGTCTGTCTGACTTCTGTAGTAGTGTGGGGGTGTAAATGGCATCTTGCAGGAGCCAAAGGGTAAAGGTTACATCTCTGCTTAATCCGTTGTGCGGAATGACAGAATAGCACTCACACACTCACAAAGGTATTAAAGGAATAGATTAGTAATTCGACAGAGTAAATGCAAAGTAAATTTAAATATTTCAGAAAAAAGTGAATAAGTTTGGTACTGGAGCCAAAAATATTCTAGTTATTTAGAAAAAGGAATGATGAGAAGAGAATGAACCTGAAAACAATTTAAGAGTCAAGTCAAACCTGCAAAGACAAACAACTGGGTGTGCAGAAGTGTTATGTCTGCTAGAGAGGGAGTTGAAGCTAGGTAGGTAAAAGGGATAGATAATAGAGAAAGAAATAGAGGAACTGTAGAAAAAGAACCGATGCAGCATTTGTTTACTCAGTTGCTTAATAAACTGCACAATGCTAAATGAGATTTGGAGAATACGTATGTGGGAAGCATGAGCTCAGCGGGAATGGTATCGTGTAGTACAGTGTGGTATTGTTTTATTAATTTGAAATGTAAGGCAGTTGGGATTTTACATTCTGAACTTTCAATAGGGCTGTTATAGAACATTTATCAAGTAAATGGCAGGAAAAAAGAAAGAAAATTTATTTTGTTGAAGTCTATTACAGTTAATGTGGTTTCATGCACTTGTGGAGCGAAAAAGAAGCTTCGCAATTTTAAGGAGTTCCAACGTTAAACTATGGCAGCTCACTTTACCAAAGGAAGACCAAGAAGAGCTAAAATTTAGATTAAAAAGATATCTGCTTAAAACGAGCGTACTATGTTAATCGGATAGTACTTCGAAGAAATATTAAAGAAAGTGTAACACCTAGATTGTCGCTCGGACACTGAAAATATAATAGAAAATACGTGCAGGAAATTATATACATCCACATAAATAGGCTGTAAGCCAAATGACTTTGAGTGGCAGAGCGTACTTCTGGTAACACTAACTGATCCCCTCTTCCTGGTTCCATTCGTGAATGGTGCGTTGGAAAAATGATTGTCAGTAAGTCTCTGTATTAGCTATAATTTCTCGAATTTTCTCGTTGAGGTAGTTTCACGAGACGTATGACGGAAGAAGTAATACGTTTTCAGACTCTTCCCAGAACGCACAGTAGTTCTTGCAGTGATGCACAATTCCTCTCTTGTCGAGCCTGCCACTGGAATTAGTTGAGTATGTCTGCAACGCTCTCGCACCGACTAAATAACCCCTTCCTCCCTCTATTTCTCTCTTCTGCCCCCCTCTCCCCCCCTCTCTCTCTCACTCACTCACTCACTCTCTCATTGTCTCTGTGTCTCTCTCTCTCTTCCATCAGTCCTAGTAGGTAATGATAGGAGATAGATAAACTGCGCTCAGGAATCGGTCGAACAAGTACGAGGGAATTTCAGAAAGTAGGAAAGAGGAACAGAAGAGTTTTGGCTAGCAAGTTGGCAACACTGGTGTTAACCTTGAACCGTTAGCTTCTCCTCGCGGTCACTCGGCAGTTGAACGTTGCTTCTGGTTGGAGTAGGATGGCTGCGCCGATTCAGAAACCCGCCAAATGCGAAGTGCGCTCCGTCATACGTTTTCTTCATGCAAAAAGCCAGCGACCAGCGGATATTCACAAAGAAATTGTTTATGAGAACATTATGAACCGACAAACGAAATGGTGTCGTCATTTCTCTGAAGGTAGGACCGATGTTCGTGACGAACAAAGAACAGGTCGGCCATCTGTGATCTCTGAAGCCCTTCTTTAGAGAACGGAGGAAGCAACTGGCCGGCCGCGGTGGCCGAGCGGTTCTATGCGCTTCAGTCCGGAACCACATAACTGCTACGGTCGCAGGTTCGAATCATGCCTTGGGCATGGATGTGTGTGATGAGCTTAGGTTAGTTAGGTTCAAGTAGTTCTAGCGGACTGATGACCTCAGATGTTAAGTCCCATAGTGCTCAGAGCCATTTGAACCATTTTGAGGAAGAAATTCGTGCGAATAGACGTCTCACATTGAACGAATTGCATCAGATTATACCGGACGTGTCAATGACAACTCTTTATGACGTTGGATGTCAAGTTAGGGTGAGAGGTGGCATGAGCCCCCTCTCATATTTGTATCTTACGATTTTCCTCTCTAATTGCATGCAGTGGAAAGTCTCTATTCCTTCACACGTGGACTTCCCACGCAGAGTCTCTCGTCACCCGGGTGGTCCGGTGACAGGCGGGCTCTTCTGATTTGGAAAGGGTTAAACCGACGGGTGTGAGGAAGTCGAGTGAATGCTTTGCAGACGCCAACATTGTCAAAAGACACGCCCGGAGGGGTCTGAAGTAGCGGCTGGGCTAGAGGTTCCGTTACTTCGCAGAATCTTAGCGAAAACACTTTCTGGCGGGCTACCAGCGAGGCGTGGGAATGACTTGTGTACCCAGGCAGTTGTGGCGGGAAAACTCCCGCGCTTTCTGCAAAATAGTAACTGTGATTGGCTTGCTCATGGCATAGCTCCGTGACGTAGCAAAATCAGCGCAGAAATTGGCACCAAGAATCTCCATTGGTGGAATGGTAGTGCTCCGGCAATGGAGTGGAATTTTCCGCCGGTTTTCGAGTTGCTGATTGGAACGTTTAACAACGGCCACTGTTGTGGGGGCGGGAATGTTGTGTGTTCGGCCTGTACGGGTGCTCTAGGTAGTCGGCTCTCACCTTTCGGTCGAGGACGTATGTGTGTCCGCAGCACCGGCAGATAGGGATTTTCCTAGGTGATAATCAGAGCTCAGCAGAGCGCGCCTGTTCGTCTTTTTCTAACTTTGTTCTGTCTTGAGTAGCAGCAATTAATGTTGGGTTAGCTGTGTCTCTTGTAAGATTTGAGTGGCAAGGAATTGGCTCCACATACCACTTCATCATAAACCTCACAATCTAGTTTAGGGACAACTTCACCTTCACAGCGTTTGTTTGAATATCCAATTTGAGCCAATTTGATGTATTATAAATGTTTCATGTGTTTTGTTTATTATTGTGTGTTTAGTCTTAATAAATCATATTGTTATTTTGGACAGAACTTTCATTCTGTTAATCCATAGAGCAACCCATCATTTCTCACTACGTTAATGAAACCTTCCTTTATTTAACTTATTTATCAACTTAAATTATTGCAAGTGCCAAACTCTTTTCTACTCCACTTGCAGGGTTGATTACAGTCAGTTCGCGTATATTTTTTAATCCATGTGCAACAGCAAAAGTCGGAGTTAAAATAGGGGGGGCTTAGAGCATCATTTACATATGTAGGTTCTAGAATTTAGTGTTAAATACACTGCTTGCCCCGGCACCTCGCATAAAATGGCGACCCTTAGCCTCGGATCTTTCCTGTGAATCGCTGATAAGCAAGTATTATTAGTAGTAGGGACACTCAGAATTTAATTTTTTGCTTAGTTTTTTATTGATTAATACCCAAGTTTTTTTTCTGGTAGTTCCGCGTTTATTTTTAAGTAGTGGCGCATGATTACAGTTTTTTTTTTCAGTGTATATATTCTTTTGTTCATTGTTTATGTGTTCCTTTGATGGTGTGTCCGTATCACATCACACTTTATCGGGTTTGTGTGCAGTTTCTGTACCACAACAAATCGTGCGTATAATTACAGCGTTGGAGAGGCGTTGTTGAAATTTTATGTCTATGTGTAAAAAATATATGGAGTAGATTAATTTTATTGTGTATTTTAGATACATTTGTTTTTCATGAATGATAACGAGAAGTAAGGCACGACTATTATCGAGCGAAGCTAAAACAAAAGAGGATAGCATAATGGATAAGGGGCAGTTTACTGACGGGAATAGGTTCGGAGATGAGATGGGCACATTTTTAGCAGGACAGGACGCCAGGGTCATTGATGAGGAAGGTGATTTGGACGCGATCTCAGAGCAGCGTTGCGGCCGTGATTATGATAGTGAAGTAGAGGATGAAACAGAGACAGGCACACAGGTCGAGACGGGAGCTAGCTCGGCCACGTCAGAGCTTTAGCGCCCAGGTGTCCAGAGTTACATCTCCCACGTTTGAAGAGGATCAAAAAGATGACGTAAACCCAATAGTGAGCTTCCTACGATCAATGAAAGAAGAAGCTGACGAACAGAGTAAGAGGGAGAAGGAAGAAGATGAGAAACAACGTAAGAAGGAGAAGGAAGAAGCTGACGAACAGCGTAAGAGGGAGAAGGAAGAAGAGGAGAAACAACGTAAGAAGGAGAAGGAAGAAGCTGACGAACAGCGTAAGAAGGACACTGAGGCAATAATTTCGCATATAGGGGAAATTCGTGGGGAATTATTAACAATAAAGAAAGAATGTGGGGAAGCAAAACAAATGTCAATGGTAGCACAAAAAGTAGCAGGCCTAGCCAAAACGACAGCAACAGGGGCAATGAAAATCGCAAAAGTAACTTCTCAACTTGCAGGTCGCTTGCGACGTGCGACACAAGCCCATGCAAAATCCCTAGAGTTCTTAAAAACCCAAGGTAATATTGCGGTTACGAACATCACGAAACGAATGAAAGAAGTAGAGAGTCGGATAGCAAAACTACAGCGAAACGGGCACATGAGCACTGCGCGTTCGGATACCAATGATGGAGTACACAGAATTGTGTCTCCGATGAAATGCCCGCCGTGCTCTAGCCCAGTGACAGTGTGCAGAAGTAACAATGCACACACAGAAATACCTAGTAATAGCTCAAATAATGGTAGTCCACTTAGGAGAGTGAATTCGGAGTGCCACCTCCAGTGTGATACAGAGGTAGTACATCACAGTTATCAGCAAGATAGATCAGGACACTCAGCAGACGTGCAAGTATCGGAAACGAGTGACAACACCAGTGCGAGGATCGGACAGGATTTTGATCAGAATCACTTCCTGTCGATACTAAAATTCCAGAGGTTCAAAGATAATGGAGGGTCGATGCATCCGAAAAGCTGGGTGATGCAGTTTACAAATTCATTATCGTCGTCATGGCCAACCCAGGCAAAATTAGAATTCATGTGTGGACACATCGAAGGCCAAGCTGCGGAAAAGATGCGGGGTGTGGCAGCGACGTGTCGGACTTATCAGGAATTTGTTGGTGCATTCCTGCGGACATACTGGTCAAAGGAAACGCAAGACAGGATTAAAGAGGAAATAATATTTTGTCCTGAACTGGAAGTGTCCGGGCATAGGAGCGCAACCAAATTTTTTGATGATTTACTCAAGAAGAATCAGTTTTTAGATCACATAGCAACGGAGAAATCATTAAATTTTGCTTTTCCAAATTGCCAGTTAGGTATCAACAGACACTTATCGGGAAGTGTGGATCCGACATAGAAGCATTCAAGAGTCTATTGCGCGAACTCGAAGTAGTCTTTGATAAACAAGACGCAAAGGACAGGAAGAAGGCACAAAATAACAAATACCACGGGCCAGCAAGGGCAGATGACAACAGATCGCATAATCGCACTGGTCAGTTAGGAAACCAGGGTTACGGAAGCCAAGGTTACGCTATTCAAGGTTATGGAAACCAAAGACACGGAAACCAGAACGTCAGGGAGCAGGGTCAATCTAGACAAGGAATCTGGGACAGGGGGAATAACGAACGGCAAAGCGACCGTAATTGGAGAGAGCGAAACCAAGGACAACAGGAGAACCTGGAGATTGAAACTAGACCCGCAAATCCTATTGCACGTCTGAGGAGGGGTAGTCTGACAAGGGATTGGCGCTAGTCCATAGGACTCCACCACATCTCTCACACAAAGAAGTTCGTGGAATAATAGTAGTTTAAGTGGTGTACATATTAGAATAGGCAAATATATGAATCTTTCTTCGGGGAACAATAATCGTTGCATTAATAGATTAAGATTGTTAAAGTATTAACACGCTGCGTTGTCTTGTAAAAGAATTTACGGCTGCTAGTCTTCTTTTTGTTTATGTTCGCGACTTCCAATGTCGATGGAGTAGGAGACACTACCTTTTCATGAGCAATGTTTTAGTTCTTTCCTGTCTGGTGTCCATGTTGAGGGATAATGATGAGTGAGGAGATGTCGCACAAACGGGCGCACACAAGAACGTGCTCTTAGAAGCGTTCTGAGAAGTCGTGAAACGCTCCATAGCGGCCACAACCAGTTCGTGAGACGTTCATACCAATGTTTGCAGGCACGCGTCAGTGCACTGCAAGATTGTGGTATATTGCGTGATTTCGAGGATGAATATGGGCAGTATAGTTTTTGCAGAGCTGCGCCAGCATCGTTGTCTTGCAAGTCGGGGTGAACCTATGAGCGTTTGACTCCAATGGTGCCCTAGACGATAGAAATGCGGGCATAAAGCCTACCATGCCAATGTGCTGGTTGGGGATTTAGCGTGCTGCTCGTGACTGTCACAGATGAATAACCAAGGAATTATACTTGGAGATTCGTGACATACTCTGTAGCTGGCGCGTGTTGGGCGACTGAATCCGCAACAGGAACCAGTCCTGGCTTGGTCATATTACATTGCCTCTGGAAAGGTGTGCTTTGATCGCAAAGAAAACCGCATCACATAGAGAAGGAAGTTGCAACTATAAATTTATTGTCGTGTATAGCCATGGCTAACCAACTCTCTGGAGTTTCAGTGAGGCGTAATGAAAACTCGGAGGTCATGTCGTACGGCGCGCACATCACTGTCGTCAATAGCGGCAAGCAGCGAGACATCTCAACGTAACAGGAATTATGTAAGAGTATAGTATAAGGTAAACAAAAAAAAAAGAAAAAAAAGGTACGATATACTAGGATAAGTTAAACTGTAGGATTTAACAATAACTAGATTAATATTGTGGGGGTTTTCTACCACAAGTGTTTGGCGCGCGCCTGTTGGGACGTTATTTTTCAGGTCATCAAATCACAGACCCAAGATGGAGGGACGACCGACGAGCGAACGTAGAATAGTTGCTTGTTCTTTATAAGCTCAGTAAAACTTCGACCTGCATAATAACATAATTTATTCAAAAGACATAGAATGTAGATCGTTGGCAAATGGTAGTTAATTCTTGAGCATGTCTACTGTCGATCTATATAATTAATAGTAAATTTAGTGCGGGCCCGCACATTTAGCTGTTCATCCAGTGTAGCGTCACACACCATGTACAGTAGTGAGACCGGTCTTTACACAAATATCAAGATAAATTATTTCCATGTCTAAATTTGATACACCAAGATTTTGTAATGATAGCCATAGATTAATAACTATAAAAGTAAAATAAGAGTGTCTGAAATGACAGACCATCAATGTGTCATTATGTAAATTTATTATAACATAGAAGGTCATGGGAAAAAGTTAGGCATAAGATTTTTGTCAGAATTGTGCAGATGACGGGTATCGTGGCAATGCAGAGGCCAGCCAGCGCAAAAAGGTCTTCGGCTACCTGCAAGAAGGCGAGCGTTCGGTCCTGCAAGCTGACAGTCACCGGGCCGTATACCTGAGGGATTAGGCGGGATCCTCGCCGGGCCACAAGCGAAAGTGAGGCTGGCCGTTGACACTGACACGTGACCCACACGCGACAGCCTGCTAGCTCTCCGGACGCGGCAGTACTGTCCAGCGAGAGAAGAGACCTAGTGATGTATCCCAACAAGTAGACCTCAGAGAAAATTAATCGACGTGAGCAGAGCCTATCACTGTGTCTTCCTACCGTAATGCCGTAATCATATGCGTGGGTCTTGGTGCAATCTCAACAGAGTACTGCAGATGCTCCAGCATACCCTATTGCCGTTGCAACAACGTAGCAACAACACCCGACGTTTAGCCCTATGTGATGTCAGTACTGTGGAATTTGTGAAGTGCTTCGAATATTTCTAACAATGTGATTTAGTGCCTCATTCTCAGCACAGTCGTGAACTTTGTGCAATGTGCACGCACAACTTGATGCCCCATGAACCTTGTTTTTTTTCTTAAATTTCTTTCTCTAGTATTGTTTTTGTAATTTATGTTATACCTTGTATGTGTTTGTGTTTTACACTGTAATTCTTATTACAAATTACTGTATTGTTCTCCACACCATGTTTTTTTTTGCTTTTTGTATTTATTGTTGTGTGTATGCAAACAGTGTGCCTGAAGTCCCCATAAACTGAAGCAGATACCACCACTGTCATTGTGAATGGACCATCAGTTCAGGGAACATTTTGTAAAGGTTAGTCTTGCTGCAGGGAGACAGAATGAATCGGAGGTTGTAATTAGATTCTGAAAGCTCACAAAGAGATTGTTAACTTAAATAGTATCATGTGTGAGTGAGTTCAGGTTAGTTTCATGATTCAAATTGTTGTAAAATCTTGGGCATTTAATTGCGGAGCACTCCAACTCTGATTGTAAAGAATAAATTGCTCCATATTTGACTCACATGCCCGGGCCATACTTAGAGAGTGAATGTCTGTGTGAATCGGTGTTTGGAAGGGGCTCCCTGGGTATGGATGTGTGATGTGAGTGTTAGTGTTCCATATTAAGAAGGTGAAGTTGGCTACTTCTTAAATAATCCTCCCTCTATGAGCTGCATTTTTCAGTTGCAGTGATTTTCTTTATAGAGTGCAGCATGTGCAGCCAGTTTGCGAGATTGTTCTTGGGCGATTGACTCACTACCTTGCTCCTAAGTGAGCCAACCGCTCACCAATTACAATCTAAAATGGCGTAGGGGCTATGAGAGGTGGCATGAGCCCCCTCTCAGATTTCTATCTTATGATTTTCCTCTCTAATTGCATGCAGTGGAAAGTCTCTATTCCTTCACACACGGAATTCCCACGCAGCGTCTCTCGTCACCCGGGTGGTCCAGTGACAGGCGGGCTCTGCTGATTTGGAAAGGGTTAAGCCGACGGGTGTGAGGAAGTCGAGTGAATGCTTTGCAGACGCCAACATTGTCAAAAGACACGCCCGGAGGGGTCTGAAGAAGCGGCTGGGCTAGAGGTTCCGTTACTTCGCAGAATCTTAGCGAAAACACTTTCTGGCGGGCTACCAGCGAGGCGTGGGAATGACTTGTGTACCCAGGCAGTTGTGGCGGGAAAATTCCCGCAAAATTCCTGCAAAATAGTAACTGTGATTGGCTTGCTCATGGCATAGCTCCGTGACGTAGCAAAATCAACGCAGAATTTGGCGCCAAGAATCTCCATTGGTGGAATGGTAGTGCTCCGGCAATGGAGTGGAATTTTCCGCCGGTTTTCGAGTTGCTGATTGGAACGTTTAACAACGGCCACTGTTGTGGGGGCGGGAATGTTGTGTGTTCGGCCTGTACGGGTGCTCTAGGTAGTCGGCTCTCGCCTTTCGGTCGAGGACGTATGTGTGTCCGCAGCACCGGCAGATAGGGATTTTCCTAGGTGATAATCAGAGCTCAGCAGAGCGCGCCTGTTCGTCTTTTTCTAACTTTGTTCTGTCTTGAGTAGCAGCAATTAATGTTGGGTTAGCTGTGTCTCTTGTAAGATTTGAGTGGCAAGGAATTGGCTCCACATACCACTTCATCATAAACCTCACAATCTAGTTTAGGGACAACTTCACCTTCACAGCGTTTGTTTGAGTATCCAATTTGAGCCAATTTGATGTATTATAAATGTCTCATGTGTTTTTGTTTATTATAGTGTGTTTAGTCTTAATAAATCATATTGTTATTTTGCACAGAACTTTCATTCTGTTAATCCATAGAGCAACCCATCATTTCTCACTACGTTAATGAAACCTTCCTTTATTTAACTTATCAAATTAAATTATTGCAGGTGCCAAACTCTTTTCTGCTCCACTTGCAGGTTTGATTACAGTCAGTTCGCGTATATTTTTTAATCCATGTGCAACAGCAAAAGTCGGAGTTAGAATAGGGGGGGGGCCTTAGAGCATCATTTACATATGTAGATTCTAGAATTTAGTGTTAAATACACTGCTTGCCCCGGCACCTCGCAAGGGTACAGGAATTTGTGTGTGCGCTGGGTTTCAATACTGTTAAGAGAAGAACACAAAAAGAATAGGATGGGCTTTGCACTGGACTTCCTCACACGGTATGCTGAAGCAGGGGATGAATTCCTTGATCACATTGTGACAGGTGACGAGACGTGGGTTTATCACCTGAATCCAAGCAACAATCAGTGCAATGGCGCCATTCGAATTCACCAAAAGCCAATAAGTGCAAAACATCGATTTCCGCGAAGAAAATCATGGCTTCTGTTTTTTGGGACAGACAAAGGATTATTCTGTTGGAATTTATGCCTCCTGGAACGGCAATTAATGCTGCTTCATATTGCCAGACTTTGAAACATCTTCGAAGGGCAATTCAAAACAAACACAGGGGAATGCTGACAAGTGGAGTCCGCTTGCTTCGTGACAACGCTCGGCCTCACACAGCGCTCGTAACCAAAGCACTACTCAGACAATTGAAATGGGACATATTGGACCATCCGCTATACAGCCCGAACCTTGCGCCCACCGACCTTCATGTCTTCCGTTACCTGAAGTCACATCTTGGTGGAAAATCATTCCACGACGATGAAGAGATCAAAGATGAAGTTGAAATGTGGTTCCGACAACAGGTAGCTACCTTCTATGACTGTGGGATACAAAAGCTTATGCACCGACTTAACAAACAGGAGTGATTATGTCGGAAAATAACAAATAATCCAGTTAATAAGATGTGTACTGACGTTTTCTAAATAAATGTTCTATTTAAGGACTGCAAGCCACTGTATCTTTACTTTTCGAAATGCCCTCGTACTTCTTGTGTGGAAGAGTTACACTTCCCTCAGAGTCGCCCTATGAATCTCAATCTACTATTTCGTTTTCCTGCTATTTGTTTCATCTGGTCACTCTGCTTAAGATCGCTTCGGATGGTAACCCTCACAGAGTTTATAGAAGAATAATTTCTTATCAGTAATTACAGAGAAGTGGAATTTTTTTTCCTGGATATGTGTAAAATGCTCCATTTATTTACACTCATGGTGAACAGGCAGCCCATGCACAAACGTTTTCAATCCTTCTATCTAAATAATCGAATGATTTGAAGGACGCAAATGAAGCAAAGTCCATCCGGACGTCGGCAGTGCATCATTATGGACAGTCCTCCTAGGGCTGGCACCCCTTGCCTCCCCAGACCCAAAGAATTGGTGCTGGGGGACCTACAGTTCGATGTGGGTACTGAAACCTTGTGCTACTTGCCTGTTTCCGCATTAACAAAAAATACAATGGGTGAAACATGAAATAGGTAACAGAAAAATCCGACTGATGGTTAAATGGCAAGCCTCTGAATTTGTAGTCTGACACTTACCTGCTTAGCTATCGAGCCACACTTTTAGCAGGATGCTGAACGAAATACGTTTTCAGTTTCCTTCAAGATTCGTAGGGATCCAGGTGAAAACGAATTTTTGTCATGGGGAACAATTATCAATAAGGTTCAAAGTCACTAAAAAGTGAATGTAAGAATAGCAAAAATTAAAAAAAATGGCTGTGTATTGCTTATATTTTCCTGGTTTCAAAATATAAACTGTAGCAATCAATTTAATATAGTTGTAGCACAACCTTAATATTGCTTCTAGGCAAAATTCTAATAAATCTCTGACTTACTTACAGATTTACTCATTAATTTAGTTTATTTTCCACTGCGTGAGCAAATTCAACTAAATTTTAATCTTAATACAAGACAGTTTGTATTCCAATACTGTAACATTTCCAAGTCAAAGATATAATTTGTTACTTACGATTTCTACAATATGACCCTTTGGTGCTTTTATCAGCCACTGACAATAACTGCTACGGATAGTAAACTCTCCTGAAGTTCCTGACAAAACAAAGTCACATCCTGAAATATCAGTGCAGACAGTGGGGCTTGTCAGAGAGTATCCTTCATAACAAGAGCAAACTGTTTCATTTTCCACAGTTTCACATTTCTGTGAGCAGTTACCATTATTTTCCATACAGCGATCATCGTGAGGCATTGCTGAAACAAAAACCATAAATTCTGAAATAGCGTAAGTAACGTCACCTGGAGAATTTATAATAATACCATAAATTTCTAAGAAATATATTAAAATATTTCCAAATCTATATTATCAATATTCCCTTTTAAAATGAATGTTGTACTAAACAATTACAAATCAGAGTGGTAGCTTTAACTTTGACAGAGATAAGAACACGAGTTGTCTTCCAATACGTTCTTCATTCGTAATATGGAAGGTAGTATAGCCGTAGATCAGAGAAAACAAAATGATTCAAAGCACAGTATCCGGAAATTTACCTTGCAGCCTATACTACAGATTCGAAGTGGACATTTGGGCCATCAACAGTCTGAAACGTATGTTTCTTGCCACAGTCTCTCAAATATTGCTTCTGTGATTGAATTAATAACTTCACTCATAAAACGTGTTACGTTATTACGTCTACCATTCCAGCACTTCATACAATTCTGTACCGATGTTCTAGAAAGTAAACCGACCACAGAGAAGCAAATCGATTCCATGAAAACAAAAGTGACAAATGACGAGAGTTCCATCAAAATAATTTGTAAGGAGACACAATTTTTCTTTCCAACTTGACGCACATGTGATAGGTATAATCTGACAGGCGACTTGGGTAATGCACATTAGTACGTTTTGTTCATTGGAGCCTGTTTTTTGTGGTAAAATTATATATTAGGATCGATTATCAAAATGGACTACACGGGTATGCTGAAATACTCTTTTCTCTTTAATCCAATATATGAACTATCAGAGAAGAAATGAGAGGGAGAGAGAGATACAACAATAAAAAAATTGCAAATGAGCTGCAGGTTTGTGTAGCTGTCACACGAGTACGCCAGGATGATGTTTCCGTTTTTAACCTAGAGGGTAGGATCTCTAGCATATCCTCACTGAATGTATTAGGCAAATTGCTTGTTACAGTACTCCATCTCTTGTACAGTTTCCCTAAATTTCTTCCGCCAGTGAATTTATAACTGGGAATCTGTACCTCAAGTTTTCTTAATTCCTATGGCATAAATTTTCCTTCCATTTTCTCCTCCTTTGATTTATTTTTTCTTTTAGGTTATACATTCCTAAAAATTGTCGTATATCTTCATTCTATTTATAATCTTTCGTTGAACATCCTTCCATTCTTCTCAGAATGCTCGTTTCTGGAGCCTGTATTCTTGGTTCTTGGTGTATTGTTGTTGTCCAAGCTGCACTTC
This sequence comes from Schistocerca nitens, assembly GCF_023898315.1. Taxonomy (NCBI): domain Eukaryota; kingdom Metazoa; phylum Arthropoda; class Insecta; order Orthoptera; family Acrididae; genus Schistocerca; species Schistocerca nitens. The sequence continues at coordinate 66,043,959 of NC_064624.1, forward strand.
CCCGTGTACTGGTTCGTACTATTATGTTTCGATAAGCATCAACTAGGATTCTTTCTTGGCTTTATTCTGAAAGTTTTATACCATGATTCTCATATGAAAGAAAATTTAATTTTCATTTCACTTCATACCTTTGTTCATATGTGATATCACAGTCCAGATATTTAAAATTTCTTATTAGCTCCAACATTTTGTTATTCAAGAGCATTTTTGATCTTACTGCTTGTATGCGCTACAACGACCTCCCTTTCGTTTTATCTACGTAGATTTTTACGTTGTAACCTGAAGCCATCTGGTGCAACTTACACAACCGCACCTGAAAGTTATCTCAATTCTCTACAAACAGAACTAAGTCATCTCTATATACAAAAAGCAAAGTCCTGCGTAACTGACAGACTGATTCATCTTCACCCAGCCCAAACGCTAAGGATACATACTTAAAATCTTATACTGTAGCGAAATACCTACCCTAAGTGGATGGAATAGGTGATACACCATGTGATCAAAAGTATCTGGACACCTGGTTGAAAATGACTTACAAGTTCGTAGCGCCCCACATTGGTTCAAATGGTCTGAGCACTATGGGACTTAACATCTGAGATCATCAGTCCCCTACAACTTAGTACTACTTAAACCTAACTAACCTAAGGACATCACACACAACCATGCCCAAAGTAGGATTCGAACCTGCGACTGTAGCGCTCGCGCGGTTCCAGACTGAAGCACCTACAATCACTCGGCCACTGCAGCCGGCTCCTCCATTGGTAATGAGTGAATTCAATATGGTGTTGCCCCACCTTTAGCGTTGATGACAGCTTCCACTCTCCCTAACATACGTCCAATCAGGGCAGGAAGGTTTCTGGGGGAACGGCAGCCCACTCTTCACAGAGTGCTGCACTGAGGAGAGGTATCGATGTCGGTCGGTGAGGCCTGGCACGCAGTCGGCGTTCCAAAACATCCAAAAGGTGATCTACAGGTTTCAGGTCAGGAATCTGTGCACGCCAGTCCATTACAGGAATGTTATTGTTGTGTAACCACTCCGCCACAGGACGTGCATTACCAACAGGTGCTCAATCGTACTGAAAGGTGCAATCACCGTTCCCGAATTGCTCTTCAACAGTTGGAAACGAGAAGGTGCTTAAAACATCAGTGTGCTGTGATGGTGCCACGCAAAACAACAACGTGTGCAAGCCCCCACCATGAAAACTACGACCACACCATAACACCACCGACTCTGAAATTTACTATCGGCGCTACACACGATGGCAGTGATGTTCACCGGGTATTTTCCTTACCCACAGACTGGCATCGTATCGCCACAATGTGTACGGTGATTCGTCACTCCACACAACGTTTTTCTACTTTTCAATCGTCCAATGTTTACGCTCCTTACACCAAGCGAGGCGTCGTTTGGCATTTACCGGCGTGATGTGTGGCTTATGAGCAGCCGGTCGCCCATGAAATCCAAGTATTCTCACCTCCCGTCTAACTAGCAGTGGATCCTGATGCAGTTTGGAATTCCTGTGTAATGGCCTGGATAGATGTCTGCCTATTACACATTACGACCCTCTCCAAGGCCGGTCGCTGTGGCCGAGTGATTCTAGGCGTTTCAGTCCAGAACTGCGCTGTTGCTATGGACGCAGGTTCGAATCCTGCCTTGGGCATCGATGTATGTGAAGTCCTTAGGTTAAGTTCTACGTCTAGGGGACTCATGACTTCTGATGTTAAGTCCCAAAGTGCTTAGAACCTTGACCCTGTTCAACTGTCGGCAGTTTCTGTCAGTCAACAAATGAGGTTGGCCTGTACGCTTTTGTGCTGTACGTGTCCCTTCATGTTTCCACTTCACTATCGCATCGGAAATAGTGGACTTTGTGATGTTTAGAAGTGTGGAAACCTCGCGTACATACGTATGCCACAAGTGACATCCAATCACCTGACCATGTTCGAAGTCCGTCAGTTCTGCGGAGCGCCCCATTCTGCTCTCTCACGATGTCTAATGAGATCGAAGATATGGGGACCCGGCAGTAGGTGGCAGCACAATGCACCTAACGTGAAAAACGTGTTTTCTGGGGGTGTCCTGATACTTATGATTACATAGTGTAGGGTTTTTTGAAAATTGTGTCTTTGAAGGCAGTTTTGAAGCTAGGCCAACGATTATTGGTATTTGGTTTCTCAGTCAGAAGTAAGGAAATACGTGTTTCAGCATTCTTTGAAATTCCACCACTAATGGGGTAAAACGTTGGGCGAAATATTTTTTAAATAAACAATTACTAAAATACTACTAAATTGATTTTAAGGCTATATCAGAGAGAAATGGTATTTCACTTGTTGGTTAGAAATACAAGAAATACGTGTTTTGGCGTTTCTAGAAAATCAGCTTGTAACGAAATGCATCAGCGGATAAAAATATTTAAGAAAATATTTCATTACATTAAACAATTTTAAATCTAAACTAAAAATTGACATTTCACTTCCCAGTTAGATTTAAAGAAATATTTGTTAGTGGATGAATATTGGTATGGAAATATCTCCATAAGAACGCAAAAGGCATGATGAAGAGAAACTATGGACTTTAGCTTCCATGATCGCTTTCTGGACAGATATACGGTCAGAAAGACCATGCTTATATGGCCTTAATTAGCGTGAAAAGCTTAAAAGGTGCCGCAATCTGTGAACAACTTAAAAATTCGATTAAATAAAAACGAAAAGATTTCTGCTGGCCATACAGTCTACGCAATAGGAGGAGAATGCGCTGAGTCAGAACGCAAATAAAATTGTATTTAATCTATATACACCGCTGAGTGTCAGAGAAATACAGCGCCCTTGTCTTAGCCCTTTGTTTGTGTTCACTGGCCTTCTGATTATATTTTGTAACAATTTTGGTGTTTGTGTATAGATTATTAGCAGCATTTGTGAGATAGGGTGAATAACCTCTTTCTGCCATTACATTCCATAGGATTTCTCTGTTCACATCGTCAAATACCTTTTCAAAAATCCATAAAATCAAGATTAATTTCCTTATTGAATTCTCATCTCTTTTCTCATTATTTTTTGCAGTTTAAACATATTGTCAGTAGTTGATCGCCCCTTTCCAGAATCTGATTGTCCTTCAGATATTCGTTTCTCGATTATATTTTTTGTCTAGTTATCATAATTTATGAGCTCAGTTCATGACGCTGATATCTCCATAGTTGTTACTTTCCTTTTTATCGCCCCTTTTAAAAAAAGTTATTACTTTTGGCATTCAGCGGTTCATTCGTACATTCTTATGTCTCCAATATTCATTGAAGATGTGAAGAAGCCGTAGTTATTGGAATAACCATCCATATGACGACTGTTCGAGATCAATACCATGTACACCATCTGCAGTTCTATTGCTTGTACCTTATAGAGCTTTCGTCAGATAAATCAGTATCGACGAAGTTTTTTTGCGCCATTTCTTGGGGTAATGTAAGAATTACAGTATCGACGTGCCATACTTTTTGTAATAGTCTGTTTAGTCCTTTTCTCCTGTATTATTGAGTCGTGTAAGATCTTTTTCATCTCTGCTGAGTGTTTTCATCACTTAATATGTGAGCATTTCAAATGTTTCAAATGGCTCTGAGCACTGTGGGACTTAACATCTTAGGTCATCAGTCCCCTAGAACTTAGAACTACTTAAACCTGACTAACCTAAGGACATGACACACATCCATGCCCGAGGCAGAATTCAAACCTGCGACCGCAGCGGTCGTGCGGGTCCAGACTGTAGCGCCTAGAACCGCTCGGCCACTCCGGCCGGCCTGTGAGCATTTGTTTATCCTCTAAATCATTCTCTATATTTCTAGTAGAGCATTTCCAAGAATGCTTTTGAAGTGATGTTATTTATTTATTTATTTACGAGTTCTGTAGGACCAAATTGAGGAGCAAATATCCAAGGTCATGGAACTTTTCAGTATACGAAATTACAACATAATAGTAATAACAGATAAAAATAAAATGTTTATGAACCTGAAAAACGTCAATCCATAAGTTTAAGTAAACGCAATCAACAACACAACCAGAATCAGCTTCATTTTTCAAAGAACTCCTCGACAGAATAGATGGAGGGACCCATGAGCAAACTCTTCAGTTTCGATTTGAAAGCGCTTGGATTACTACTAGGAATTTTGAATCTGGTAGCGTATTGAAAGTGGATGCAGCAGTATACTGCACACTTCTCTACACAAGAGATAAGGAAGTCCGATCCAACCGATCAAAACGCAGGTTTGAAACTGATGGTGCTATGGTTGGCCGGCTAGATGACGCTACCATAGGTCAAACGGATATCAACTGCGTTTCTTTTAAGTAGGAACACCCATTTTTTACTACATATTTCGTTCTTTGTAGTTTTTTCGTTTGATGCGTATTTCGTGAGATATTTGGCCCTGTCACTATCATTGGACCATCCTATATATATATACTGGGTGGTCCAATGATGTAGTGTCAAAATACCCATACTCGTGATCAGGGGTCGACAAGAGTTCGTAAACTTACACCACTTATTGCCCGAACCGCCCGTTTCTGAGCCAAAAATATCCTTTTAGAATGTTAAGAACTACCCCAAATACAATACCATACGACATAAGCGAATTAAAATAAGCAAAGTAGATTAATTTTAGTTTCGAACGATCACTCACTTCAGATACCGTTTGAATAGTAGAATTAAGTCTCTGAATAAGATCCTGAGCGTGGACTTTCCACGACAGTTTACTATTTATCTGAACTGTTCAGTTTCACTAATCATATGATCATGCTGTGAAATTAAAACGTCTGATTTTGTTGAATTGTGTGATAGAAACTGTAAAACCTGCGTCTTACTGTGATATTGCGTTAGTTTATTTGCTACAAACCATGAACTTAGGCCATGAACTGCATTATGTTGCAGACAACATCCTTTACTACCAAGCTAGTGTCATCAGCAAACAGAAATAGTTTAGTTACCCGTAGTACTAGAGGGCATATTATTTACATAAATGAGTAACAGGAGTGGCCGTAACACTGATCCCTGGGGCATCCCCCCACTTGAATGTACCCCACTCAGACCACACCTCACAGCCATTCTCAGGATTATGAATAATAACGTTTGGCTGTCTGTTGCTAAAGCAAGAGGTGAACCAATTCTGAGCTGCTCCCTGTCTTACCTAATGGTACAACTTCTGGAGCAATATTTTGTGATCAACGCAATCAAACGCCTTAGTTAAATAAAAGATATGCCTAGCGGTCGAGATCTTTTGTTTAACCTACCCAGTACTTCACAGAGAAAAGAGAATATAGCATTTTGAGTTGTTTAACGACCACTAAAACTGTACATTTGATAGTAGATTATGTGATGTAAAATAGCTTTAGCAAACGCCGATGGCATAGAAATAGGTCTAAAATTGTCTACATTGTCCCTCTATCCCTTTTTATAAAGCGGCTTTACTACTGAGTACTTTAATCGTTCAGGAAACTGACCATTCCGGAAGGAAAAATCACAAATATGGCTAAATACAGGGATAACGTGCAGCACAGTACTTTAATGTTCTGCTGGGCACTCCATCATATCCATGAGAGTCTTCAGTGTTTTAATTATTCACTCAATCTCACCCTTGTCTGTAGCACAGAGGAGTATTTCAGACATCAATCTCAGAAAGGCATTTGCAAAGAAAGTTATATGATTCCCTGTGGAAATTAAATTTTTATTTAATTCGCCAGAATGCTCTGAAAATGATTGTTAAATATTGTACATGCATTTGTTGTATCAGTAACATAAATATTGTTACTACAAATTGATTTTATATCGTCGACCTTGCGCTGCTGACCATATGGTTTTAATGTTATCCTGTGAATTAGTTATTCTATTTGATACCACATACTCATAGCCTTCCTAATAACGTTTTTAAGCACCTTACTACTGTAGCTTGATTGTGACTACTTCCAACATTTTTATATAATCCCACTTTTTTCTACATGATATACTTATCCTACTAGTCAACCACCCAGGCTGCCTATTAGTGCTAGTACCCTGTTTAGAACTTTCTAATGGAAAGGAACTCTCAAAGAGCATGAGAACTGTGTTAAGAAAAGCATTATATTTATCATCTATATTATTGGCACTATAAACTTCCTGCCACTCTTCTTCCTTGACAGGGTTCAAAAAGCTGCTGTATTAACTTTCATACATAGCTTATAATTATATGTGACATTTATTTGAGTAGCAGAGCATTTTAATGTTAAAATTCGTGCATCATGGTTTGAAAGGCCATTCAGCCCTTTACTGTTTTCAGACTATTTATGTTGGTATTGAAAGCTTCTAGTTTTTCCTTAACTGTTGTTTCCATGTCTTCTTTCCAAATCCTCACTTGCCAACGTTTCCTTTGTATCCCTTTTTTTCCCAAACCTAGATGTAGCTGTTTCTAAGTTTTTAGCGTTTTCCAAGTCTTCTACCGATTCCAAATTTGCTAATGTCATTATTGTTAGACATCTCTTATGCTGTTATCTTCTACAAGGTACTCCTTAAAAACTTGTTCTTCCTTTAGGTCCTTAATTGATATTTGTAGTTTTCTCCTTCTTGTGTAGATGTCAGTTACTGACAGAAGTAAGAAGTGGTATGATCCAGTATCCACTCTTCACTACCCCACATATGTCTACTCTGTACTTGTAACCCCTTATCTGTTCTTATATTATACGTAATATGCCTACATCGTCCTGCTGAACAGGTGTATTTGTGTACATCTTTTCCCCTAAAGTAGCTATTGGAATTTTGAAGCAATGAAACGAAGGAAAATCTCTTAGCATTTTGCCGTTTTCACTACATACCTTTTCTTCAAATGTGCCACCTATTTTTAAACTGGTATATTTCCAATTCTATCAATGAGATCCGCTTTGAGTACAAAGTAATTTTTATTGTACCTGTTTAATGTCATTCGTAATTGTTTTTGAAAGAGAATCGTCAATTTTTCTTTCTTCCAGGGCATCTTTAAATTTTTTGTACAGCAATACATTCATTTAGATATTCATAGTCTAGTTTTCTATTATCCCATTTTCTATTACCGTAGATGGCAATAATATAATAATTCCTATCCGAAAGAAAGCAGGTGTTGACAGATGTGAAAATTACCGAACTATCAATTTAATAAGTCACAGCTACAAAATACTGACGCGAATTCTTTACAGACGAATGGAAAAATTGGTAGAAGCCAACCTCGCGGAAGATCAGTTTGGATTCCGTAGAAATGTTGGAACACGTGAGGCAATACTGACCTTACGACTTATCTTAGAAGAAAGATTAAGGAAAGGTAAACCTACGTTTCTAGCATTTGTAGACTTAAAGAAAGCTTTTGACAATGTTGAGCTGAATATTCTCTTTCAAATTCTAAAGGTGGCAGGGAGTGAAAGGCTATTTACAATTTGTACAGAAACCAGATGGCAGTTATAAGAGTCGAGGGGCATGAAAAAGAAGCAGTGGTTGGGAAGAGTGTGAGACAGGATTGTAGCCTCTCCCTGATGTTATTCAATCTGTATATCGAGCAAGCGGGAAAGGAAACAAAAAAAAAAAAATCGGAGTAGGTATTAAAATCCATGGAGAAGAAATAAAAACCTTGAGGTTCGCCGATGGCAATGTAATTCTGTCAGAGACAACAAAGGACTTGGAAGAGCAGTTGAACGGAATGGACAGTGTCTTGAAAGGAGGATATAAGATGAACATCATCAAAAGCGAAACAATGGTAATGGAATGTAGTCGAATTAAGTCTCATGATACTGAGGGAATTAGATTAGGAAATAAGACACTTAACGTAGTAAAGGAATTTTGCTATTTAGGGAGCAAAATAACTGATGATGCTCGAAGTAGAGAGGATATAAAATGTAGACTGGCAATGGCAAGGAAAACGTTTCTGAAGAAGAGAAATTTGCTAACGTCGAGTATAGATTTAAGTATCAGGAAGTTGTTTCTGAAAGTATTTGTATGGAGTGTAGCCATGTATGAAAGTGAAACATGGACGATAAATAGTTTGGACAAGAAGAGAATAGAAGCTTTCGAAATGTGGTGCTACAGAAGAATGCTGAAGATAAGGTGGGTAGATCACGTAACTAATGAGGAGGTATTGAATAGCATTGGGGAGAAGAGAAGTTTGTGGCACAACTTGACTAGAAGAAGGGATCGGTTGGTAGGACATGTTTTGAGGCATCAAGGGATCACAAATTTAGCATTGGAGGGCACCGTGGAGGGTAAAAATCGTAGGGGGAGACCAAGAGATGAATACACTAAGCAGATTCAGAAGGATGTAGGTTGCAGTAGGTACTGGGAGATGAAGAAGCTTGCACAGGATAGAGTAGCATGGAGAGCTACATCAAACCAGTCTCAGGACTGAAGACCACAACAACAACAACAGATGACAACACCTTTACTTGTTCATTGTTCTTGTTTTACTCCGCTATAGATGATAATATCGTCATCGATATATTTAATTTCGGATTTCTTATTTGTGTCTTCAATCGCCACAAAATCCTTTTCCCTCAAATGTTTAGATAATTCTGCTTCCTTAAGAGCAAGTCCCCTAACGTTACAGGTGGCGAGTTTCTAAGCTTCATTAAACGGTTTTATCCCTGTCTCTTGCCTGTGCTGTATCCTGCTAATCCGTTCTGTTTCTGAAGCTAGATTGGGCACTATCAGTGTTGATTGAGTCCCTGAATGGGGTACTGAGCCATCACAGTCAAGACTGGTTATGAGGCAGCATTCTCTGAACCTTACCAGGTACAGCCGATAGCTGGCGTAGGTGGGTACCGTGCAGTACTTCCTTTCTACTCAATGTTGTTGTTATTATACAGCCAGTACTCGGTCGTCAGAATGTCGACTGCTAGGCGGGGTACACCGTAGGTGGGTTATGTTGACAGGAGGATGAGAGAGACTGTACACTCGCTTCATGATCGCACTGGTACCCACTAGTCGACAGGATATACAGAAAATTCACTGTCTGAGATTATAGTCATTAGTCATAGATAGCCGATAGTGATGGATGTATGTATGAGACAGTGAACCGATCTTTGCACAGATTACCACAACTATATCATAAGCAACACCTACGATTTTCATCTAAAATACCATTCGACATGTGTAACAAAACACATTGTCTTATTTTATGAACCCTTCGTGCTCATTCATAGACAAGAAAATAGGAAGTGAAATGAGTGCAGCTGTTTAATGACAATGGAACTGAGTATGTACATCCTTTCTAGGCATAAGGCTTTAGTCACACAGCCAGTAAAAAGAAACGGAAATATCAACCAGCCATAGCACCAGTGCTAAAATTATTTAAGGAAACGCTTAATTTTTATTCGTAAAATTTGCATCGGTTTGAAATATGAAATGGGGAATGCGATGAGTGCTATTCTATTAACAATGCCAACAGAAACGAGGCAAAGACACATGTCACAAGAAGTGGTTCAGCACTGCAGAGACAGCAATGTCCCTGTGCCATGGCATAATATACAGGGTGAGTCACCTAACATTACCGCTGAATATATTTCGTAAACCACATCAAATACGGACGAACCGATTCCACAGACCGAACGTGAGGAGAGGGGCTAGTGTAATTGTTTAATACAAACCATACAACAATACACGGAAGTATGTTTTTTAACACAATCCTAGGTTTTTTCAAATGGAACCTCGTTAGTTTGGTTAGCACATCTGAACATATAAACACATACGTAATCAGTGCCGTTTGTTGCACTGTAAAATGTTAATTACATCTGCAGATATTGTAACCTAAATTTGCTGCACACAATTGCAATCTCTGGCTTAAAGAATGTCGTACACGCCGCAGTACATCTGGTGTAATGTCGCCGCAGGCTGCCACATCACGGTACACACGGTACATGATGGCCACCACATTGAACATCTATTGGCCCGACATGTCGGGACACACTCTATTCCACTCCGTAATTGAAAAGGAAACCACGTGTGTACGTGTACCTAACCCCTCATGGGAATGTACATGTGCATTAGTGAAAAAGACCAATAAAAAGATGTTAGCATGTGGACGTAATGTGCTGTTCCAGTCTCTTCTGTACCTAAGGTCCATGACCGTTCCCTTTGGATCCCTATGCAATTCGGTGCTCTCCGATACACACGATCGAACAGCGGAGGAGTGGTACTCAAGCGTCAACTTTAGGTTACAATATCTCCGGATGTAATTAACATTTTACAATGCAACAAACGGCACTGATTACGTATTTGTTTATATGTTCAGATGTGCTAACAAAACTAACGTGGTTCCATTTTAAAAAAAACCTACGTTTGTGTTAAAAAACATACTTCCGTGCATTTTTGTATGGTTTGTATTAAACAATTACACTAGCCCCTCTCCTCACGTTCGGTCTGTGGAATCGGTTCGTCAGTATTTGATGTGGTTTACGAAATATATCCAGCGGTAACGTTAGGTGACTCACCCTGTATACCTTGTATAATGTGCACCTCGTCCACCCGGTAGCTACTCACTGCCACTGGTGGACACACAGTGTTTAAGTATTACAGAATGGCACCGACCATTGTAAATACACTGGTGTCCAAAATTAAAGCAAGAAACCGCTATTTTCCCTTCCCTTGTCAGGTTCACGATATCATTGTAGAAACTGCCAACAGATGTCTGTACGATCGTGTTCTGCATGGAAGATGGTATTCCAGTCCATGGACAGCCACGCCAGCGATGATGTCAGGGACCCCATCAAATGAGGTTGTATTACCCTTTTCTTTAGTACTAATCATAGAATTTCTGTTCAGTTCTCGAACTTCCAGTGCCAACATAGTGTGTTATTTCACAATTCCGACAGGGCTCATTCAGAAGATTAATTTACTGCCGTATTTCCATTTTTATTTAGCAATTTATCATATTACTGTCGTTACTCATAATTAGTACCATTAATAATACACTGTGTTTTTGTCCCATTTATCTTTTTTTATATTTTTTGTATTAGTATTAAACCGGGACCTAGAAACGACAGAGAGGCTTCGTGAAGTTCACAACCCCACAACAGGTCACAGCAGTCCACCCACCCCACAGTCGCCCCGCATCGAACCCAGGGTTACTGTGCGGTTCTGCTCCCAGTGGATTCCCCCGGGAGCGTCTCATACCGGACAAGTATAACCCCAAATGATTGCGTGGTAGAATAATTAGGGTGTACACGTACATGGAAACGGTGTTTGCGTGGCAATCGCCATCATAGTGTAACTGAGGCGGAATAAGGGGAACCAGCCCGCATTCGCCAAGGTAGATGGAAAATCGCTTTATCCGTCAATCGGTGATCTGGGGTTTGACGATACCCCATCCAAAATTCGAATGCCTGTAACGTCAGAATTTTACCTACTGCGGACTACCGCTCCTCGGTCGCTTTCGTACAGATTGTTATGAGCAATTGTAGTGACCAGTCATTGTTGCGAGTGCTGTTATTTTGACTTGGTAAGTAGAATAACTTGCTTGGGGTATGACGCGACCCCATGACACAGTTTTCATTATGAGCTCAGTAATTTTAAACACTTTATAAACTGACATTTCTTACAGAAATATCACTCAGTATGGCTAACAAAGCCAGAGTGGGATATCCCCGTTTTTCAGACTTTTATCACTCAGTGGTTACATGAGTTGGAAGATATAGACGAGCGGACTATGGCGCTGCAGTCACAGACTGTGCGGCTGGTCCTGGCGGAGGTTCAAGTCCCCCCTCGGGCATGGGTGTGTGTGTGTTGTCCTTAGGATAATTTAGGTTAAGTAGTGTGTAAGCTTAAGGGACTGATGACCTTAGCAGTTAAGTCCCATAATATTTCACACACATTTTTTGGAAGATATTGAATACAGTGTTGTAGAAGCTGCCAACGAAAGTGGTCCTCAATCCAACAGTGAACACGATACTGAATCAGAACTGGAAATAGCAGGTGAGCGTCAACGAGTTAGACAAGGAACAAAACAGAACACTTTGTATGGACGCAACCACTGTAAGTGGTCAACAGTGGAACCGAAGATAAATATTCGAACGCCTGCTCATAATATTACAGTACAACTTACTGGACTCAAAGGGAATGCACAACGTTTTGGTCATTCTTGTAACCTACTGCAGGTATGGCAATGCCCTTTCTTTTCACAGGTCATGGTAACTGAAGTTGTAACACACACAAATGAGAAAATCAAACAATATGGAAGTCGATATGTTGATGAAACCAGAACAGAATTGAGAGATGTTTCACTGATAGAAATGAAGGCCTTTATTGTATTACTGCACTATACTGCAATACTGCAATGTTATTCAATCTGTATATTGAGCAAGCAGTAAAGGAAAGAAAAGAAAAATTCGGAGTAGGTATTAAAATTCATGGAGAAGAAGTAAAAACTTTCAGGTTCGCCGATGACATTGTAATTCTGTCAGAGACAGCAAAGGACTTGGAAGAGCAGTTGAACGGAATGGACAGTGTCTTGAAAGGAGGATATAAGATGAACATCAACAAAAGCAAAACGAGGATTATGGAATGTAGTCAAATTAAATCGGGTGATGCTGAGGGAATTAGATTAGGAAATGAGACACTTAAAGTAGTAAAGGAGTTTTGCTATTTAGGAAGTAAAATAACTGATGATGGTCGAAGTAGAGAGGATATAAAATGTAGACTGGCAATGGCAAGGAAATCGTTTCTGAAGAAGAGAAATTTGTTAACATCGAGTATAGATTTAAGTGTCAGGAAGTCGTTTCTGAAAGTATTTGTATGGAGTGTAGCCATGTATGGAAGTGAAACATGGACGATAACTAGTTTCGACAAGAAGAGAATAGAAGCTTTCGAAATGTGGTGCTACAGAAGAATGCTGAAGATAAGGTGGGTAGATCACGTAATTAATGAGGAGGTATTGAATAGGATTGGGGAGAAGAGAAGTTTGTGGCACAACTTGACTAGAAGAAGGGATCGGTTGGTAGGACATGTTTTGAGGCATCAAGGGATCACAAATTTAGCGTTGGAGGGCAGCGTGGAGGGTAAAAATCGTAGAGGGAGACCAAGAGATGAATACACTAAGCAGATTCAGAAGGATGTAGGTTGCAGTAGGTACTGGGAGATGAAGAAGCTTGCACAGGATAGAGTAGCATGGAGAGCTGCATCAAACCAGTCTCAGGACTGAAGACCACAACAACAACAACAACTGCAATTTTCAGATGCAGTAAAGAGACTCTTGAACCCCTCTTTGCCACCGTTGGTACCAGTCGCGATATATTTCGCTGCACAATGTCATTGAAACGGATGCTGCTAATCTGCCTTTGCTTCGATGACTCGTGAACTGGGAATGAGAGACTGAAAACCGAACCTGCAGCTGCAATATCACATCTATTTAATTCACTTGTCAGAAGCAGTCAAGACTGCTACTGCATAGGAGAAACTGCCGGTATTGATGAAATGTTGCTAGGATTTCATGGAAGATGCAGATATAAAGTCTATATGGCATCGGAACCTGAAAAATATGTCCTCAAAACCATGATCTTATGTGATCCCAGAACACAGTACCTCATAAACGCCTACAATACACTGGCAAAGGCAGCCACGGAATGGGTTTGTCACCTGAGGAGATGAAATTACTGATATCATCACAGAGTGTAAACCTGTCCAGGGTACTTGAAGAAATATCACAGCTGACAATTACTTCAGCTCTATAGAAGTAGTTGACGAGTGGAAGAAAAAGAAAAGAAAACGGAAGCTAACTTACGTAAGCACTCTGAAGAAAAATAACAGGGAATTTCCATTAGGGTTCTTGCCACAAAAGAATCGTAAACAGGGCTCGTCCGAATATGGGTTTACTAGAGACAAGACCCTGGTTTCGTATGTGCCCTATAAAAATAAACAGTGGAATTAATTTCATGTATGCATCACTATAAAAGCACGGATGATGAGACAGGCAAGGGTGAAATAATACAAACAAAAGGAGGTGTTGACGGATTACATAAAAAAATGTATGACCTTATCAACTAACAGGCGCACATGTCGTTGGCCAATGGCAATGTTTTTTGGAATTATTAACACTGCTGATGTAAATTCACATGTACTTTATTCAGGCTTCAGGGACAATAAACCCCTCTCAAGATTCGATTTCCGAAAGGTCCTTTCAAGGCAACTGTGTGAGATGCACCTGAATGAAAGGTTACTCAATGCAAGACTACCTAGAGAACACCGAGTTTCTATTGGGCGTATTCTCAATAAGCCATAGCCCGCTTCAGTGCAAAATGTTGGTCCAGTGAAACGGAAGATGCGTTTCCAGTGTCCTCGATCATCGGATAAGAAAACTGAAGTGCTCTGTATGAAGTGCAAACGACATATTTGTGCGTCCTGTGGGCACTCAATATATTTAGAGTGTGTGAATGAATGAATATTTGCGTAAGTTCAATGTTAGTGGAATTACGTTAAATTGAACCTTACCTGATTAATGTTTGTTATGTTTGATATTTTGAACACTAACGCACATAACTGAAGTGCTCTTAATTCCAAAGTTATGTTTTAATTTTTTCTCGATAATTAACAGATACTTTGCAAAAGTTTGTTTTAATTTTCTTCCGTAGCTAACAGATACTTCGCAATTTGAACTGGTGAGCTACAGAGGTACTAGTTTTTAAAAAGGCCATTGTTATGTTATGATTTTGCAAAGCTGTTTTGATGGCAATAAAGGCTAAATAGCAACGAGAAGATCCTGTATTCATGACTTTAAATTTATGTTCAAATGCTTGTGTAGAAAATTCGATAAGAGTATGGGGTATGTAAATACCCCACGACACAGTTTATTTCATAAAATATTCACGATACCGACTACGGTTTAGAAACCACCGACAGGCTGGCCCACTCGGGAAGCAGCGCGCTAGACCAAGCGGCTAATCGGGTGGGCTCCCGTTTATCTGACTTTCAGCACTGTTACACACAGATTCTTCTAGTTCTGTTTAACGAGTTTCTCCTGTCTTACTCGATCACTTTTTTTGGCGTGTTTCGTCATCTGACCACCCGTAACGCTAGTTTATACTTCTGCTGCCTTCGTGTAGCTCGAATGTTCTTCATTTAAATAATGAAACAATACATCTGGTACGTATTTTTTCGTGCCTAGAACAATGCGTTTCGAGAATTTATTCTCACTGTCAAGTGAAAATATTTACAGAAGTGTTTTGTGTGTTGTTTGCATGTGTGTGGTGCCTCCCTCGCAATGTGTCGTCTTTTTGGGGTTAAGATACCGTACTGTGCTAGCTCACGCACACACACAATGTGAAATTTTACGGACAACATTATGGAGAAGGCACAGTAAACTCTTACCACAAAGAGACGGCTGCACGTCGGTCGTATAAACTTCAGCCAAGCCTGCAACTCGTATTACTTACAAGCAGAAGGGGAACAGAGTCGTCAAGCTGTGAGACATACAAAACTTAGACATCCCAGTACATTAACATTAACGGACAACAGCATTAGACCAGCTGTCTTACGAGAAAACCTGCGTGGTCTCGGTATGTGCAAAGTAACACTTGGAGCTTTGGCCCATCAAACTGAACAGCACTTTACATTTGGTAGCTGAACCACAGACGAACCAAAGAATCTTTGATTATTTCATCGAAGCAAACGACTGTAGCCACGATAAATTGTATCAGTAGCAAACAAACACCATAATAAAAGGTCGTCGTATCAGATCAGCACCTACTGGATACGATGGCGTCGCAGTCCAAATGATGAAACTTATTATTGGACATCAGCTGCCCATTATAACAGATATCTTCAACCACTCCTTAACCGAAAGTGGTTTCCCTCAGGCCTGGAAACAGGAACTAGTTAAGCCGTTACCAAAAAAGATGCTGCTACAGTAACCTCTGAATTAAACGTACTTGCATCATTCCTGCACTGTCCAAGGTGTTTGAATATATCGCCCGCGACCGGCTAACAAACTGCTTAACTGCAGACAACCTACAAGACGAATGACAATCAGCCCTCCAGAAACACTGCAGCACAACATCTGCCTTAATACAACAGCTGACATGAAGCTTGCCATGGATGAACAAGAGGCAGCTGCGATGTGCTTCTTCGACTTCAACAAAACCTTGCACACTGCCGACTATTACATTTCACTTGTCGAGCTGAGGAGCCAAAATTCCTCGCCAAGTGCATTGCCATGGTTTTGCTCAAATCTGACGCTCGTCAGCAATCCGACACGCCCAGCACAATAAATTCATAACCGAGGCAGGTACTATCAGGTGTCCCCCACGGTTTGGTATTAGGTCCTTTACTCTTTTCATTGTACATAAATGATGTGTCCTCACTTTTGTCCTACAGGTAATACCACACCCACTGTGGTGAACTCCAATGGTATATTAGTGCAAAACCAATAAATCTGAATACAGCTATCAGGAATTTTAGTACCAACCTGTGCGCACTACCGAAATGGGTGCTGGATAAAGCGTTAAGTCTCAACTCATCCAAAACCCAAGCAGCGCTGGTTACTCATTCTAGGTTCATCAGTCTGAAATCTCGGGAATACGTAGCATCTTTAACCCTAAATGTGACAAACATCAACTTATTTCCTTCAGAAAGAGTCTAGGGGTAATAATAGATGAAAATCTGAACTGGATGTATCATGTGAAAGAAGACGTCAACATCTCTCCAAGCATAAGAAACTCTTTCCTCTTAATGCGAAAAAGAAACTTGTAGAAACTAATTGATAACAGGCATGTTATACTGCAAGGTCTTTGTCAGGAAAGCTCGTGGCCGCTGGAACTGGTTATGAGTGCTTGTGTTCATTCTATTGATGACGATCGACTCTTTGGTCATATTTCCCCATCATATGCACAGTTGCTTTGGCTGCGTGCAGAGAAGCGCACAGATTTCCGTGCCCTCTGTCCTCTCTACTGCCTAATCAACGTACGCTGTTCTCCCCTGCTTCTCCTCGATCTTAACCATCTGAACAACACGTCACAAACACCCGTTCCCACCAGGGCAAAATCCCTTCCGTCCCACTCCATCGTTCACCCACGTTCTCGAGTCCTTCTCAGTAGCAGCTGAAAGGTGGCTACACTGAGCCACAGCGCCAGAGATCGCGCTAGAGAGTATTGTTCCGCCGCCTCCACTGGCAGTGTTTGTCGAGGACTCGTAGTAGTCAGTTCGTGTTGAGATGTGCTAGTGGGCAGTGCTTGTCGAGATGTTGTAGTAAGGAGTGCTTGTTCCATGTTTTATGCAGTTGTTTGATGGGCTGGACAGCAGATGTTGTTCGAATGGAAATATTGTAATGATCAGAGTGCTTTTCGTCAATATATATGAAGGTAAAATATTCTTTTTATTTCTTTTTTTCATTTTTTCAATGTCCTGAATAATGCGTCATTACAGGTTCAGTCAACAAAGCATCTGGCTTGTGTTCTTGGATTAGAGTGTAATTCTGGTTTTTTTTGAGTAATTATGGTAATTCTATTTTATTTAATTAATTCAGTATAAATGATATTTAAAAATTCTTGTGTTATTGAAGAAGAACCGTGCCAGATGCGTACATTGAATCACACTTCCACACACAGAACAGTTATACTTGTGCTTTGGTTTCGTAGGTTTTATAGTTGCTGGGGACTTAATTAATTACTTGCGTTAAGGAAAATTTTCATTTCAGTCTTTGTTGTTGTTCTATGCAGTCAGATTGCGTAATAATACTAGTCAGGGCCAACCGTTTACGAGACTACGTAACCGGACAGACACCTACTAAATCAAAAAAATAAAATTATTTGCATTTTATTTTAATTAAGCCCCCATGCACGTGGCGACCGCTGCTTCGGATGGTCCCTTGGAATTCTTCTGATTGTAAAAATAGTAGACAGTAGTATTGTTGTAGTAATTTGTAGTTTAGTAATTGTAGTCTATTTTGCATGTGTATATTTGGTAATTGTCATTCTTCTAATGGTATTTTTTTTGCAGAATTTAATTTTGTTATCTTGTATACGGGTTTGACAATTTTGTGCAGTTAGGAAGATTTCAATTGTTCGTTAATCGTGTTTGAGGGAAACACTTCGTGTGAATGGTATTGTTGGAGACAAAGTGTCATTGTGTGTAATTTTCATATAGTGACGAGTTTTGTATGTTTTGTAAATGATTACGCGATTGATGAAAAAAGCAAAAATGATGAATAGTGAGAATGACGAAATTGTTAACATGGCGAACTCGCCAACAGAGGAAAACAGTATGATGGATAATGAAGTGGAAAACAATGTAATAAGTCGGGAAAATAGCCCGGAACCATTTCAAAATTTTTCACAATCAAAAAATTTTCAGAATCCGAGATTAACGACAGAAGATTCTGGAATAGTATCGAACTCAGATAGCTTTACAGCTATGACGAAGGAAACTGGTTTCGTGGGAAATGTTAGGGGTGAAAAGAATTTTGAAACAGTTAATATGGAGCAGTTGATGGGTGTAATATTAAATTTGGGATCTGAATTAAAAACAGTGGCAACACGGTTAGACTTACACATGGGAACAATGGAGCAGTTTCGATCTGAATTAAAAACAGATAGGGGAACAATGGAAACACGGTTAGACTCACTGGGATCACAAATAGGAACAATTAAAACAGAGATGGAAACAATGGAAACACGGTTATACTCACGAATAGGGACATGTTTCAAAAATATGAAAGATGAATTAAAGAAAGAAATCAGAGAAGAAGTACAACCGATTTTGAATGCTCACAATAATAGATTAGTTGAAGTAGAGATTAGACAAAGGGAATAGGATAGAGAACAGGAAGAAAAAGATCGCGTGATAGTACAGAAATTTTCAGAGTTAAATTTACAACGTGCAAAAGATAAGGAAGAAATATTTGAGAGAATCGAGGAATCCGTGCCAAATGACAGATTAAATAACCTAACACAACAGTATGAACAGTTAACTACTAAATGTGTTAATACTGAAACCCGAGTCGCGACACTTACGGAAGACGTAAATAAACAGAAATAGGTGATTTATCGGAAAGAGTTGAGGAGATTTCAGACAAATTGACAAATCTTAGTTTACATGGGGACAGAGATTCGGATGATATAGCTCCATTACCATTTGCAGAAACCGAAGAGTACCAGAACATAAATAAGCATGTTGAAAATCAGGGAAAATTTAATGAACGCGTTAAAAGGGAATTTGAGGCGTTACACAAGCAAGTCAAACAAATTGAAGGCGAAATCGTAGGAAAAGACAGCAAAAGAAATTTAGAATCACAGATACCAGAGGGGTTTGAAGAAAATAATTTGTTTCATTTACGGGATGCAACAAGAGAGCGCCAGGCGCGCGAACTTGACAATAATCGACATTCGAACTGGGACAGACGCGGTAGGTCTTTGTCGCCACGAGGCGAAAACTTTGATTATAAACACTTTTTGACTGTTCGAAAATTTAAGATCTTCCGCAATTCTAAGAATGACATACATCCATGTTCATGGTTAGATCAATTTACGTATGCACTTCCGCCAAATTTGCCACTAAGTCACAAACTGAAATTTATGTGCAGTTATTAAAGTCCTCAGGGGATTCACTATACTAAGTGAATATGTGCCGTAGCGTTCACAGGGCCCCGAGCTGTAGTGGTGCTATTTCCCTTTTAGTTTTCTGCACCGCTGCCTACTCTTTCACTATTCTTTGCATCTATAAAAACAATTCTTCTACTATCCATCTATCTAGACAGTAGGTAAAGATTAACAGGATATGACGATTTTACCCAAAAGTGACTTTGGAAATTACCGTTTGGACTTACTATATCTTCATCAGCATTCATTCGTAGTTTAAATGAAATTTTACCCGTTTATCTTTGTGACAATATTACTTCATATGTTGACGATATTCTTATTGCTAAACGTTCTTGGAGTGAGCCGAACAAGATTTTGGATTCATTATTACGTATTTTTGCAAGAGTTGGCATTACAGTGAACTTGGAAAAATCTGAATTTGGTCGTTCTCAGGTGAAATGTCTCGGTCACCTTATTTCTACAGAAGGTATTCTTCCTGATCCAGAGAAATTAGACGCTATTCGTAATTATGATGTTCCTACTACAAAACGTGATGTTCGTAGTTTCCTTGGTGTCTGTAATTTTCTTAGACGCTTTGTTAGATTGGATGATTTGGCCACACTTCGTTTACACATTTCAGTTATGCACATTTTGGTCCCAGAAAATGCTTTCATAAATTACGAGAAAATTGTTACTTCAGTAATATGGAAAAACGTATTCGATCTGTTCTTGCCAAATGCAAATTATGTCAAAAGGCTAAGCCGCCAACTGTTTCTCACAGAGCACCGTTGTTTCCTATCATTCCAGCGAAATTAAAGGACATGGCTGCAGTCGATTTGTTCGGTCCAGTGGTTCGTTCTACTAATGGTTTTGCGTACATTTTCGTAGCAGTGGAATTGACATCAAAATATGTGTGTTTTACAACTTTACGCAAAGCAACAGCTCGTTCAGTATCTAATGCTTTCATCAAACATTTTCTTAAAGAAGTGGGTCATGTTGATAAGGTTATATCAGATAATGGATCACAGTTTCGCTCTAAAATTTGGCTTCGTACTTTACGGCGTCGTAAGATTAAACCAATTTTTATTTCACTTTTTCACCCTCAATCTAATCCTTCAGAGAGATGGATGAAGGAAATCAATAAATTGTGTCGTCTTTATTGTCATCAGAATCACAGAACTTGGGATCAGTATCTTCATATTTTTCAAAACATTCTGAATGAACTCCCTAATGACTCAACTTCTTTACCGCCTCTATTGATATTAAAGAACAAAGCACCGTCAAATTGCATTTCTGAAATTGTTCCTTTTCCGCCTTCATGGAAACTGCGGCATTCCGAAGTTGTGAACCTGGCTCTACGAAATATTGCGTCTGCGGCTGCTAGAAGAGAGAAATTAGCTAAACGTTCTGGTCGTTTAAAAATCTTGTCAGTTGGTCAGAAGGTGTTAATTAAATCTCATAGTTTGTCTCATAAAGGAAAAGGCTTGTGTCGCAAATTTTTTCTGCATACAGAATTCGCAAAATTATACATGATAACACTGTTGAAGTAGAAACTCTTAAATCTCGACGCTCTGAGGGAATACATCATATATCGAGCGTTAAAATTTTTGTGGAATGACATACTTTTGAGAAATCAACAGTTATACGTAAACATGCGGAGAGTACAAGGATACCGCGCCGTGTTCCGGCGGCGGCAGATACTCAAAGCAACAGTGAAGTCTGCGCGCCGCACAAGGCAGTCGTTGACCGCAAACAATCACCTCCTACGTCACGCGCCTACAGCTGATCGAGCGCTCAGTGCGAATGCACTGACAGTGGTAAACAAATACACAGTCTAATTTCTCCGACTAAATTCAGTATAAAGCTATAGTAACTTGATGAATTATGTTATTAACGTTCAGTATTTTTCAGGATACAGTTGTATAAAATATTTAAGACCTTCAGGTAAATTCTGTGTGTGTCCGGCGTTAAGAGGACTTGCTATCGAGAAAATTTCAGGAAGAATGTAATTTCGAAGAAAAAAGTAATAAACTAAAAAAGGTAACTGTTAATTGAGTTTATTTTTCAGGTAACATAAGTCCACTTAGGTACATATTTTAGATGTAATTTGCTGCTCGCGATTACGTGATTCATACTTTGTGCTAAATTTTATGTTCTATGTATTTACTTGTGAAGCGACGTGCTTGTGTACATTTGCTGATTTTGACAATTATTGATTAATGAACAGTGTTGTTACTTATGTATATTATGCATCGCTTGGCTGCTATGCCTTTTCACTGATGTCATATTTTTTTATTATGTGCCTGCTATGCTTATTTATTTAAATTGTAATTGTCCACTGATTAATTGTGCTGACTGTGGTTATGTATGTAAGTTATACTTTGTGATTTATCTGTTTGCGCCTTCATGTTTACTTATTAATATTACGTATGAACATTTATTTCCTTATGCTGATATGATGATAATGGCCCGTTTATTATGTAAGATACATATTTGCTGCTTTGCGTATGGATTGCATATTTATATATTTCTGTTTGTTGTCATAACTACTCTTTAATTTGGTATATAGAAATGCTGATATACTGTGTTTGAACATAGAGTTTAGGTCACATTATGGTATTAATTATAGATTGTTCGCTTGGCAGAGCCTCGTTGTAGGAATTGTGCTGCATCCACTTGTTGACATTCTGTTCGCTACTGGTATATTTACTCGCTATTGCATGTTTTGCTTACGCTCAGTGCCTGATATTTTTAAGATAAGAAAATGAACTGCTATGATTCGACGAACGACATTAGTACAAGAAACTTCATAGAAGTCACATGAGCTGGAGGTTTTATGGAAGCTGTATAAATTTATGCTAATAGGAAGGAAGCTAACGACATGACATACCAACACTAGGTTAGACCATTGACAGTTATTACACAGCATTTTTCGTGAGCAATTGAAATAGGAAGTGACACTTGACACAAGAAATACTCCACATGTTTGCTTCTGTTTGCCATAATTCTTGAAGTGGTGTACACACTGAAATATTATGATCATTCACACTCCGTAATCGTACTTAATTACTGAGAGTTATTCGAACTAAGTCTGTTAGAGGTCATGTATGCATTTCTTTTATTTAATGATGGACAAGGTAACCAAAATATTTTATGAGGCATAATGAGTAGAAGATTTGGGTCAGATGGATTACACAGAGGTTGTGTGTGGACACTGTGTCTTCGGATTGTATGGGATGCCGAATTGAAGTTTGCACTAGGATTTTGTCTGTACTTGTTCGAGGAGACTGACTAGAGGAAAGAGTTCTTATGGAAGTGACATGATATTGGTGCTGAGGTTTATATGTATCGACGTATTGAAGAGGTATTATTGAAGTATTAAGATTAAGTGATGATGATGATTATTGGAGTTTTCGTGGACAAGAGGTAAGGTAAATGATATTGATGATAAGGTTTATATGTATCGACGTATTGAAGAGGTATTATTGATGATAAGGTTTATATGTATCGACGTATGAGGTATTATTGAAGTTTTGAGATTATGTGATGCTGATGATTATTGGAATTTGGTGGATAAGAGGTAAAGTAAGTGAGGAGCATATTGTTTTTTTGTTGGTCTATATGGAACAAGGAGGATGAAGATAGCAGACTAGAACACTCAAGTAGAAGGAAGATTGTCTACACACACACTTTGTTAAATCACTAAGCAGTATATGCTTTTTTTTGGAGAGAGGAAGTAATTGCATATCTTGGCACACTTACAGTTGTGCAGCAACCGTACATTTTGAGCTGGCTTGGCAAACATTGGACTTGACATGATGACTATGACGTTGACTAACTATTATTGACTGTTATACATTGCTGCCACTACTACTTGATACACATGATGAACATAAAATTTTGACAGAATTGCATTTACACAGTTAACACTATTCAACTACACAGTAGCACTAAATTTGGATGAAAGATGAGTGGGTGTGTTTTGTGTGTTTTCCTTTTATAATCCCAGAGAAGTGATCCCAACCTATCTCCTAAATATTATTTTACTTGTTTGTTGTGGCTTGCACTGACACCCATAAATATTATAGCTTTACTGATATTTGTGTATTTGTAATATTTAATATGACAATTATCTGAAATCATTTGTGTGTTTATTATTATTAGTATGTTTAGTGTAAGAGCATTGATGATAATTTTGTAAAAGCAATTGTGTGTGCATTCAAACTGTATTTCGTGCTTGCACCTGTTTAACATTGGTGGGTGCCACTTGAAAATGTTTAATTTCTGCTAATGAACTTTGATGAACTGTCTGATTAGTGATAGTGAATATTATGGACTGTTACCTGCACTTGTTCAACATAATGGATGCCACTTGGAAATGTTTAATTTGTGCTAATGAACTTTGATTAACTGACTGATTAGTGATAGTGAATATTATGGACTGTTACTTGCATTTTTTCTACATGATTGGTGCCACTATGACATGTTTAATTTCTGCTGATGAACAGTGTGATTAGTGATAGTGAATATTATGGACTGCGGTCAGCACCTGCTCAACATTGCTGGGTGCCACTGATGGACTGCTTCTACTGAAATGATGTCACTTGTTGCTGTCTGCACCTACTCAACATTGCTGGGTGCCACTAATGGAACTGTTCCTGATGAATGATATCACTTCTTGGTGTCTGCACCTGTTCAACATTGCTGGGTGCCACTGATGGAGTGCTTCTACTGAAAAGATGTCACCTGTTGATGTCTGCACTTGCTCAACAATGCTGGGTGCCACTGATGGACTGCTTCTACTGAAATGATGTCACTTGTTGGTGTCTGCACCTGCTCAACATTGCTGGGTGCCACTGATGGACTGCTTCTACTAAAATAATGTCACTTGTTGGTGTCTGCACCTGTTCAACATTACTGGGTGCCACTGATGGAATTGCTTCTACTGAAATGATGTCACTTGTTGGTGTCTGCACCTGCTCAACATTGCTGGGTGCCACTGATGGACTGCTTCTACTGAAATGATGTCACTTGTTGGTGTCTGCACCTGCTCAACATTGCTGGGTGCCACTGATGGACTGCTTCTACTGAAATGGTGTCACTTGTTGCTGTAGCACCTGTTCAACATTGCTGGGTGCCACTGATGGAACTGATTCTACTAAAATGATGTCACTTGTTGATATTTGCGCCTGTTGACCATTGCTGGGTGCTACTGCTGGAACTGTCAACTACTTGTTTCTTAAGCTATGGAAAGCATTTTATGTGAACATTTGTATAAACTGATTTTTTTGTGTATAACTGTTTGTGAAAAGTTATGAGACTCTTACCTGCACATATTCGTCATTGCTGACGCTATTGATTGAACTGTTTAACCACATAATACTTGTGTAAACTATTATGTAAAGTCACATGTATGAAAGAATTTGTGTTGCTTACTGTATTCTATATATTAGGTTATTGAAAGGTCAGTGCAAAGCCAAACTTTTATCTAGTTATATGATATTTACATATTAATATTATCTTTTATTTTTGTCTGAATTTTTTGACGAATTTGGTGGTATTTTCACCACCAATACTGGCAAAAATATCATCAAATTCTAGCCTGTGGAGGAGGGGCATATGAAAGGTGGCTACACTGAGCCACAGCGCCAGAGATCGCGCTAGAGAGTATTGTTCCGCCGCCTCCACTGGCAGTGTTTGTCGAGGACTCGTAGTAGTCAGTTCGTGTTGAGATGTGCTAGTGGGCAGTGCTTGTCGAGATGTTGTAGTAAGGAGTGCTTGTTCCATGTTTTATGCAGTTGTTTGATGGGCTAGACAGCAGATGTTGTTCGAATGGAAATATTGTAATGATCAGAGTGCTTTTCGTCAATATATATGAAGGTAAAATATTCTTTTTATTTCTTTTTTTCATTTTTTCAATGTCCTGAATAATGCGTCATTACAGGTTCAGTCAACAAAGCATCTGGGTTGTGTTCTTGGATTAGAGTGTAATTCTGGTTTTTTTTGAGTAATTATGGTAATTCTATTTTATTTAATTAATTCAGTATAAATGATATTTAAAAATTCTTGTGTTATTGAAGAAGAAACGTGCCAGATGCGTACATTGAATCACACTTCCACACACAGAACAGTTATACTTGTGCTTTGGTTTCGTAGGTTTTATAGTCGCTGGGGACTTAATTAATTAATTGTGTTAACGAAAATTTTCATTTCAGTCTTTGTTGTTGTTCTGTGCAGTCATATTGCGTAATAATACTAGTCAGGGCCAACCGTTTACGAGACTACGTAACCGGACAGACACCTACTAAATCAAAAAAATAAAATTATTTGCATTTTATTTTAACTAAGCCCCCATGCACAGCAACTCGGCTTTGGATTGACCTCCCCCATTATATTAGAGAAATGAGTAACAACTCCAGCTTCAGTCGACAGTTACTGACATATCGACTCAAGAAACAACAATTATTACCATTGCCCCCCTTACGTAGCCCTTTGCATTGTACATCATTCTTCCCAATATCCCAGTATTCTTAGGCGGTGCAGTCTCCTTAAATTTCCTTGCCCCAGAACTCGCTGTATCAGAAAACGTCTACTTCATACACCTAAAAATTCTTCTCTATCATTACTGTCATTTTCATTGTCATTATTTTTATTACTACTGTTATCACTGTTAGTCGCAGCAGCTGTAGCATTACAAGTACTGACAGTACTAACTTTATAAGTTCACAGTTAGCGTAATTTATTCATCCTTGCCACTTCAGACACTCAGACCATCTATCATATTAAAATTGTTATTTCTTGGTAACTATGATGTAAGAAAGGCACTGTATTTGTGAAACCTGGTCCGATGTGAAAGAGGGTCTGATGGCTCTAATCAGACCAAGTTAAATAAATAAAATAAAATAAATAGTAAGTAGCTTAGATATTAGAGTAAAAACGTTATGTTGCATTATGACATTATTAAATATGTATTTAACAACATGGCCGATCAATAAATTTCTTTTATTTTTATTTTTCATTTTATCTGAGTTAGTGCTATGGTGGTATTCCACTTTAGCCTTGCTCTGTAGCGGTAATGTTTTGCGATACACTGTTTTCCCTAACTCCCAGGTGTTTTATAGATGCCAGAAAGTTGCAAAATGTTCAGTCTCGTCAGAGTGCTTCAGTCGAAACTGATGAGTAGGACTCGAGCACTGACCATTCAGTACGAACTTAATTAAGTACATAGATAGTTTATCCATACCCAGAATCGAGAATTTTCGCCGTTTATCGATAACGATACTGGCAATATATCAACATCTGGCAGATAAATGGCCTCATGTTTTGAATGCATTGACTTTAAAGCTTTATTATTGTACATTGCAAAGAAACCGTTGACCTTAGTACGTGACATACATTTCAACTTCATAGATCTGCCTATTCCTGAGGAAAAGGAATCTTAACTGAGACAGACGGTAAAGAAATGAAAAAAAATACATTTTTCGTATGATAGAATTGCACATTAATATTTTCAATTTTTTTCTCTTACTTGTACTGTGAACCCTTAATTCTTGCCAAATTTTATGATTCTAGGTCAATTTCAAGTTCTTCCCTATAAGTTTTGATGAGAGAGTATTTTGAAATGTGACATACATGGCCACACCTTTGGATTTAACTTACACTGAAAAGCAAAAGAAACTGGTATACCTGCCCCTGCGAGCACAAAGAACTGCCGCTACACAACGTGGCATGGACTTAACTAATGTCTGAAGAACTGCTAAAGGTAACTGCACCATGATTCCTGCAGGGTGGTCCACAAATCCGTAAGAGTATGATGGGGTGGATATCTCCTCTCAACAGCACGTCTCAAGGTATCCCAGATATGCTCAATAATGTTCGTGTCTGAGGAGTTTGGTTGTCATCGGAAGTGCTCAAAGGAGTGTTCCTGGAGCCACTCTGTAGCAATTCTGAACCTGTGGGGTGTCGCATCGTCCTGCTGGAAATGCCCAAATCAGTCTGAATGCACAATGGACATGAATGGATGCTGGTGATCACACAGGATCCTTACGTACGTGTCACCTGTCAGAGTCGTATCTAGACGTATCAAAGGCCCCTCGTCACTCCAGCTGCACGCGCTCAGACTGATCCTGCAGCCACTCTGTAGGAATTCTGGGCATATGAGGTGTTGCATTGTCCTGCTGGAGTTGCCCAACTACGTCGGAATGCGCAATGGACATGGATGAATGCAGGTGAAAAGACAGGATATTTATGTACGTGTCAGCTGTCGGAGTCGTATCTAGACTTATCAGGAGTCCCATACCACTCGAACTGCACACACTGTAATGTTATTGGATTTCAGCTACTTAGCATGTGAGACATTTGTCATTAAAGAAAAGGACAGCCAACGAGCTGTAGTTTGTAAAGATGCTAAGCATCACAGCGCGAAAGCAGAGACGAAATATTTCTATAATGTGCGCCTATACCAAAACGCGCGTGCAGCGTTTAAATACTCTAAATAAACACTATGACCCCTGGGGCAGATATTTAAAATCATTGCCGTAGCTCTTGATAGCAAGAAGCTGCGAAACAGAAGAAAGATCAATCTATCTTTTGTTAAGAAATATTCTAGAGATTTCATTATCACTTGTATTTTTGGTCACTGGCATTTAAGACGCACTACATAGCATTGCTACAAGTTATATTTTAATTTTGTGTAAAAACTATGTGAAACGACGAACAAACATTCCGGTAACTCGGGTGTGGATACAATGTACTTACGCACACGCAAGGACAATTAATTTTTAAGAAGGAACGGACTGACAAAGCAGCGATTATTGGACTGTGCGATTTACAAAAGTAATATCAGATGTAAGTCATGCGTTTATTGTGTATTTGTCAATGTGTAGAAGTTTAAAGCCAATTTGTTCAAAATATATTAAGATTTTACGATGCAGTAATTTTCTTCTTATTCTTTTTTTTCACTAACCAAAAATGATGTTCAAATTATATACGAGCTTTGTTACAGGTTCGCTCTTTATCGCGGTGTCTCGATTGTATCTGGGAGACCACTAATGTGTTCAATTTCCGATCTGTTAATCTTTCTCTTACGAAATTCCACTAATGTGCTTTCATTTCCATTTTTATATTCAAATAGGTCCCTTAGGCATTTTCATCGAAGATTCTGATCGCGTGAAGGCAATCCGGGTCAAAAGATCAATTATTCGCGTAATCAATCCGTACGTCTCCTGAACATAATCGAGAACTGACGCATCGGTGTTCAATTAATAATCTCTCTCTCTTTTCAAGTCGTACTGAAAAACGGCCACACAGGATAGCCCTAAGTACGCAATCTGGTGTTAGGTTGCATTTTGCCAGTAAATATTACCAACAAATAGTGACAGCATCACTATTATTATTTACTACTATTTGTTATACGGTATAAGCAAGTTCCTAACGCCAGAACGCCCCACACCACAGCAGAGCCTCCGCCAGCTTGAACAGTTCCCTGCTGATACGCAGGGTCTATGGAGCCGTGAGATTATCTCCAAATTCATACACGGCCATGCGCTCGATACAATTTGAAACGAGATTCGTCCGACCAGACAACACATTTCCAGTCATCAACAATCCAATGTCAGTGTTGACGGGCCCAGCTCTGTGTCGTGCAGTCATCGACGATACACGAGTGGACCTTCGGCTCCGAAAGCCCATATCAGTGATGTTTCGTCGAATGGTTCGCACACTGTCGCGTGTTGGTGGACCAGCACTGAAATCTGCACCAGTTTGCGAAAGGCTTGCACTTCCGTCTGGTGGAACAATTCTCTTCAGTCGGCGTTGGTCCCTTACTTGTAGTATCATTTTCCGCCCGCTGCGATGTCGGAGATTTGATGTTTTAGCCGATACCTGATATTGACAGTACGCTCGTGAAATGGTCGTACGGGAAAATCCCCACTTCATCGTTACATCGGAGATGAGCCCCATCGCTGTTGCACCGCATATAACACCATCTACATCTACATCTACATCTACATGGTAACTCTGTAATTCAGATTTCAGTGCTTGGCACAGGGTTCATCGAACCACAATCATACTATCCCTCTACCATTCCAATCCCAAACAGCGCGCGGTAAAAACGAACACCTAAACCTTTCTGTTCGAGCTCTGATTTCTCTAATTTTATTTTGATGATCATTCCTACCTATGTAGGTTGGTTGGGCTCAACAAAATATTTTTGCATTCGGAAGAGAAAGTTGGCGACTGAAATTTTGTACATAGATCTCGCCGCAACGGAAAACGTCTTTGCTTTAATGACTTACATCCCAACTCGCGTACCATATCTGCCACACTCTCTCCCCTATTACGTGATAATACAAAACGAGCTGCCCTTTTTTGCACCCTTTCGATGTCCTCCGTCAATCCCACCTGGTAAGGATCCCACACAGCGCAGCAATATTCCAACAGAGAACGAACGAGTGTAGTGTAAGCCGCCTCTTTAGTGGACTTGCATCTTCCAAGTGTCCTGCCAATGAAACGCAACCTTCGGCTCGCCTTCCCCACAATATTATCTGTGTGGTCTTTCGAACAAGTTGTTCGTAATTTTAACACCCAGTTTCTTAGTTGATTTGACAGTCTTGAGATATGTACTATTTATCGAGTAATCGATTTCCAACGGAT
The DNA here is from genome assembly GCF_023898315.1 of Schistocerca nitens. Classification (NCBI taxonomy): domain Eukaryota; kingdom Metazoa; phylum Arthropoda; class Insecta; order Orthoptera; family Acrididae; genus Schistocerca; species Schistocerca nitens. The sequence goes on from NC_064624.1 coordinate 66,074,130, forward strand.
TTCTTTTGGAACTCATGCGGATCACCTCACACTTTTCGTTATTTTGTGTCAACTGCCACCTGCCACACCATACAGCAAACTTCTCTAAATCGCTTTGCAACTGATACTGGTCTTCAGATGACCTTACTAGACGGTAAATTACAGCATCATCTGCGAACCACCTAAGAGAACTGCTTAGATTGTCACCCAGGTCATTTATATAGATCAGGAACAGCAGAGGTCCCAGGACGCTTCCCTGGGGAACACCTGATATCACTTCAGTTTTACTCGATGATTTGCCGTCTATTACTACGAACTGCGACCTTCCTGACAGGAAATCACGAATCCAGTCGCACAACTGAGACGACACCCCATAGACCCGCAGCTTGATTAGAAGTCGCTTGTGAGGAACGTTGTCAAAAGCTTTCCGGAAATCTAGAAATACTGAATCAACTTGAGATCCCCTGTCGATAGCTGCCATTACTTCGTGAAAATAAAGAGCTAGCTGCGTTGCACAAGAACGATGTTTCCTGAAACCATGCTGATTACGTATCGATAGATCGTTCCCTTCCAGGTGATTCATAATGTTTGAATACTGTATATGCTCAAAAACCCTACTGCAAACCGACGTCCAAACGAACTTATATCTTGATAACCTGCCATTGTAGCAGCAGTAACGGATCTGCGCCTGACACTTGTTGTCCTATATAGGCGTTCCCGACCGCAGCGCAGTGTTCTGGCTCTTTACGTGTCTCTGTATTTGAATAGGCATGCCTATACCAGTGGCTTTGACGCTTCATTGTAGAAGCTTAAATCTTTTATACCATGGAGAGACTTGATACGTCTACCTGTTCCAGAGAAATAGGGTTCTTAAGAGCCAAGCAGGAAGATAGACACACGGACAAAGTGATCCTACAAGGGTTCCGATCTCTACCGACTGAGCTGCAGAACCTTAAGAAAGAAGGAATATCATAGTTTAACGTCCTGTCAACAGGGAGCTCATTAGAGATGGAGCGCAAGCTCGGATTATGAAAGGAAGAGGAACGAAATCGGCCACGCCCTTTCAAGGGTACCACACCGGTAGCTCCCTACATCTACATCTATGTAATTACTCTGCTATTCACAATAAAGTGCCTGGAAGAGGGTTCAATGAACCACCTACATCTACATCTACATCTACATACATACTCCGCAATACTTACGGTGCGTGGCGGAGGGTACCTCGTACCACAACTAGCATCTTCTCTCCCTGTTCCAATCCCAAACAGAATGAGGGAAAAATGACTGCCTACATGCCTCTGAACGAGCCCTAATCTCTCTTATCTTTCTGGTCTTTCAGCGAAATATAAGTTAGCGGCAGTAAAATTGTACTGAAGTCAGCCTCAAATGTTGGTTCTCTAAATTTCCTCAGAAGCGATTCACGAAACGAACGCCTCCTTTCCTCCAGAGACTCCCACCCGAGTTCCTGAAGCATTTCCGTAACACTCGCGTGATGATCAAAACTACCAGTAACACATCTAGGAGCCCGCCTCTGAATTGCTTCTATGTCCTCCTTCAATCCGATCTGATAGGGATCCCAAATACTCGAGCAGTACTCAAGAATAGGTCGTATTAGTGTTCTATAATCGGTCTCCTTTACAGATGAACCACACCTTCCCAGAATTCTACCAATGAACCGAAGACGACTATCCGCCTTCCCCACCACTGTCATTACATACTTGTCCCACTTCATATCGCTCTCCAATGTTACGCCCAAATATTTGTCTCTCTACCGTTCCACTCTCGAACGGCACGCGGGAAAAACGACCACTTAAATTTTTCCGTTCAAGCCCTGATTTCTCTTATTTTATCATGATGATCATTTCTCCCTATGAAGGTGGGTGCCAACAGAATGTTTTCGCAACTGGAGGAGAAAACTGGTGATTGAAATTTCATGAGAAGATCCCGTCGCAACGAAAAACGCCGTTGTTTTAATCATTGCCACTCCAATTCAGGGATCATGTCTGTGACACTATCTCCCCTATTTCGCGATAATACAAAACGAGCTGCCCTTCTTTGTACTTTTTCGATGTCATCCGTGAGTCCCACCTGATGCGGATCCCATACCGCACAGCAGTACTCCAGTATAGGGCGGACAACCGTAGTGTAAGCAGTCTCTTTGGTAGACCTGTTGCACCTTCTAAGTGTTCTGCCAATGTATCGCAGTCTTGGGTTTGCTCTACTCACAATATTATCTATATGATCGTTCCCATTTAGGTTATTTGTAATTGTAATCCCTAAGTATTTAGTTGAATTTACAGCCCTCATATTTGTGTGACTTATCACGTAATCGAAATTTAGCTGATTTCTTTTAGTATTCATGTGAATAACTTCGCACTTTTCTTTATTCAGGGTCAATAGCCACTTTTCGCACGTACAGATATCTAAATCATTTTGTACGTCGTTTTGATCATTTGATGACTGTACAAGACGGTAAATGACAACATCATCTGCAAACAATCTAAGACGGCTTCTCAGACTGTCTCCTATGTCGTTAATATAGATCAGGAACAATAGAGGGCCTATAACACTTACTTGGGGAACGCCGGATATTACTTCTGTTTTACTCGATGACTGTGACCTTTCTGACAGGAAATCACGAATCCAGTCGCACAACTGAGGCGATACTCCGTAGGCACGCAGTTTGGTTAAAAGACGCTTGTGAGGAATGGTGGTGAAAGCCTTCTGGAAATCTAAAAATATGGAATGAATTTGACATCCCCTGTTGATAGTACTTATTACTTCATGAGTAAGAGAGCTAGTTGTGTTTCACAAAAAAGATATTTTCTGAATCCATGCTGACTATATGTCAATAAATCGTTTTCTTCGAGGAACTTCATAATGTTCGAACACAGTATATGTTCTAAATCCCTACTGCAGATCTACGTTAGTGATATAGGCCTGTAATTCAGCGGATTACTCCTACTTCCCTTTTTGGGTATTGGTGTGATTTGAGCAATTTTTCAGTCTTTCGGTACGTATCTTTCTGTGAGCGAGTGGTTGTATATAATTGCTAAATATGGAGCTATTTTATCTGCATACTCTGAGAGGAACCTGACTGGTATACAATGTGGACCGGAGGCCTTGCCTTTTTTAAGTGATTTAAGCTGCTTCGTTACAACGAGGATATCTACTTCTATATTTCTCATCTTGGCAGTTGTTCTTGATTGGAATTCAGGAATATTTACTTCGTCTTCTTTGGTGAAGGAGTTTCGGAAAATCGTATTTGATAACTCTGCTTTCGTCGCACTCTCATCAGTGACTTCACCGTTTTTATCGCGCAGTGAAGGTACTGATTGCGTCTTGCCACTGGTCTGCTTTGTGTATGACCAGAATCTCTTTGGGTTTTCTGCCAGATTTCGAGACAGACTTCCGTTGTGGAAATTATTAAAAGCATCTCTCATTGAAGTACCGGCCATGTTTCGAACTTCTGTAAAACTTTGCCAATATTGGGGATTTTGCGTTCTTTTAGATTTGGCATGCTTTTTTCGTTGCTTCTGCAACAACGATCTGACGCTAGAGCGACTTTAGGGAAATCCTGAAAAAACTAAACATGAAACGTGCGGCAGGGGGATTTGAGCCGCCGTCTTCACGAATGGAGCTTCACCGTGCTGGCCAACCTGCCGTCTAGCAGGGTACTATCAGGGAAGATACCAGGCTTACCCTCTCAGCACGGGTAGGAATGACAAATCCTCAAACGATCAACTTACAGGTGAAGATTATCGATACAAATAAAGGAAGGTAGCTGCACAACAGTTTGACGTCCACACACATTATCTGGAGACCACCATACAGCGTGTGGCCGATGGTACGTTGAACCATTACTGGTCATCTCCTTTCCTGTTCAACTCGGAAATTGAGTGTGGGAGAAACAACCGTCCATATGCCACAGTACGAGCACTAACTTCTCGTATCTTGTCTTTTAGCGAAACGTACCGTGTCAGCAGAAGAATCGTTCTGCAGTCAGCCGGAAGTGCCCGTTTTGTAAATTTTCTCTATAGTGGTTCGCGAAACGTACCTCTTCTTCCCTCGAGGAGTTCCCATTTTAGTTCACGAAGCTGCTCCGAACTATTCACGTGATAATTGAACCTTATGCTAACGCGTGTAGCAGCGTAGTTCTCAATTGCTTCGATGTCTTCCTTTAATCTGAACTGATGGGTTCCCAAACACCCCAGCTACTAAATACTTAGGGATTACAATTACAAATAACCTAAATTGAAACTATCACATAGATAATATTATAGGTAGAGCAAACCGAAGACTGCGATTCATTGGCAGAACACTTAGAAGGTGCAACAGGTCTACCAAAGAGACTGCTCACACTATGCTTGTCCGCCCTATTCTGGAGTACTGCTGTGCGGTATGGGATCCGCATAAGGTGGGACTGACGGATAACATCGAAAAAGTACAACGAAGGGCAGCTCCTTTTGTATTATCGCAAAATAGTGGAGATAGTGTCACAGACATGACACGTGAATTCGAGTGGCAATGATTAAAAGAAACGCGTTTTTGAAACTTCCTGGCAGATTAAAACTGTGTGCCGGACCGAGACTCGAACTCGGGACCTTTGCCTTTCACGGGCAAGTGCTCTACCAACTGAGCTTCCCAAGCACGACTCACATGCCGTCCTCACAGCTTTACTTCTGCCAGTACCTCGCCTCCTACCTACCAAACTTTACAGGAGTGCTTTACAGTGCACACTCCGCTGCAGAGTGAAAATCTCATTCTAAAGGCGTTTTTCCTTGCGACAGGATCTTCTCATGAAATTTCAATCACCAGTTTTCTCCTCCTATTGCGAAAACATTCTGTTGGCACTCACCTACATAGGGAAAAATGATGATCACGATAAAATAAGAGGAATCAGAGCTTGCACGGAAAAATTTTAGTGGTCCTTTTTCCCGCGTGCCGTTCGAGAATGGAACGGTAGAGAGACAAATATTTGGGCGTAACATTGGAGAGCGATATGAGGTGGGACAAGCTTGTAATGACAGGTTTGGGGAAGGAGGATGGTCGTCTTCGGTTCATTTGTAGAATTGGCCGCACTAGTGCTCGCACTAGTCATCTCCTATGTAGGTGAGCTACACTTCCCTACAATTTACCAAGTAAACACTAGTAAGCCATTCACTTTCCCTACTTATAACCTCATGTCTTCACTCACATTTCCTCGGAAGGCTACTCTTAGACTTTTAACCGATTGACAGTGTCAGACAGCATACCACTAATATTACACTGAAGCGCCAAAGAAACAGGTATAGCCATCGGTATTCAAATACAGAGATATGTAAACAGCCAGAATACGGCGTTACAGTCGGCAACGCCTGTATGAGACCACAAGTGCCAGGCGCAGTTGTTGTCTCAGTCATCGCTTCTACAATGGCAGGTTATCACAAGTGAGTTTGAACTTGGTCTTATACTCGGCGCACGACCGATGGAGCACAGAATCTCAGAGATAGCGATCAAAGGGGCATTTTCCCTTATGACCGTTTCACGAGTGTACCATGAATGTCATGAATCCGGTAAAACATCAGATCTCTGACATCCCTGCAGCCGCAAAAGGATCGTGCAAGAATGTGGCAAGCGACGACTGAAGAGAATCGTTCTACGTGACAGAAGTACAACCCTTCTGCAAATTGTTGCAGAACTCAGTGCTGGGGCATCAACAAGTGCCAGCGTGACAACCATTCAACGAAACATTATCGATATGGAGCTGAAGGCCCACTCGTGTACCCCTGATGACTGCATGACACGAAACGTTACACCTCGCCTGGGCCCGTCAACACCGACATTGGACTGTTGATGACTGGTTGGACGAGTGTCGTATATAATTGTATGGAGCGGATGGACGTGCACGGGTATGGAGACCTCATGAATCCGTGGATACTGCATGTCAGCAGCGGGCTCTTCAAGGTGGTGGAGGCTCTGTAATGATATGGGGCGTGTGAAGTTGTAGTGATATTGGACTTCTGATACGTCTAGGTACGACTCTGCTAGGTGAAACGTACGTAAACGTCCTGTCTGATCAACTCCATCCATTCATCCATTCGTTTTCCATTGTGCATTGCCACGGACTTGGGCAAATACAGCAGGAAAATGCGACACCCCGTACGGCAAGAACTGGTAAAGAGTGATCCAAGATCACTCATCTGTGTTTAAACGCTTTAGCTGGCCACCAAACTCGTCAGACATGAACATTATTCAGCATATCTGGGATGCCTTTCAACGTGCTGTTCATAAGAGATCTCCACCCCCTCGTACTCTAACGGATTTATGGACTGCCCTGCAGGGTTCATGGTGCCAGTTCCCTCCAGCACTACCTTAGACATTAGTCGACTCCTTGCCACGGAGTGCTCGCGGGGGCCCTACACAATATTCAGCAGGTGTATCAGTTTCTTTGACTCTTCAGTGTATTTCCATTGGAGAAGAGCTGGAATTCTACTTCTAGCTAACTTATTGAAGTGATTTCGGAAGACTAACTGAAATCGAATGGACAGTCACAGTGTCTGTGATTAACAAATTATTCTTCAGGTGGCCATGGCAAGGTAGTGGCTGCCACACCGTCAAACTGTCATCTAATTTACAAGCTTTCCTGCTGACAGGATCTACTGGTCAGTCCTTGTAAAATAAGATAGCAGATTAGCGATGGAGGAGCTTCCAGCCTTGGTTCATGGGAATGACAACCTGGCAATATTTGTTCACCGGTATCTTTTTCATTCCTTAGACAAAATGAAGTACAAATATTTCAATGTAACTCGGCGCCCTCCTCTATTACTCTCCATACCCCTCCCCGCCACACTGATAAGGGGTGCGCTCCTCACTTTGAGGATGGATGGCCTAGCCTAAAAATAAAAGGCCATGTGCACTGTCCAACTACTCAGCTACCTGAGTACTTCCTATCCGTGTGTTGAGCACTCAAGAGCAATCCTACAAATCTCCACCCCATATCGCAGGCCCAGAAACCTGCAGCAAAGACCGTCACAGAATCGACAGAGCCTCTCTCTGGGACCCTCCATTCGGCTCCAAACGAATGACTTTCCAAGGACAGCGTTCCAAAAGAATCATTTTTTTCCAATGCTCCAAATTCGTCTAAAACAAGAAGAAACCTAATATGTAGTACAAATGAAAGTTCCCTCTGCCGTCCTCTTAATTGTGTTCCCCAAAGTATGAATTTAGGTGCTCAATCGTGTGTAATGTCTTGAAATCAATTTTCTTGTTATACATAAACTGTACTTTCGTAGTGCAGACTGGCTCTGATGGATACCACAATGGACTTTAAAACGTACGGTCTATTAGTTTCCCAAGCCCATCAGATGATAAACTTAACCATTTCGAGATGAGGAACTTACTAACACCAATTGCTTTGCTTTTTCCAACGTATCACTGAATTATAAATACTTTATGCGTTTATTGTCAAACAGTTTTTAAGGGCTTCGAAATTATTGAATGTATCTCCTACACTGTGTTGTGGTGATGTGAAGAAACAGATATAAATTATTAACTGCAATGTAAGTATAATTTTAAGAAAATTTCAAACCTGCATACCACATTTAGTTTCGAAGTCTCTTGATTTTCTACGGTAGTAGACAAACAGTTGTGGTAGCATAAACTAGGCATACGAAAGTTGTCTCTTAGCTATGAAACAGGGTAGGTAACACATGATAAGGTGATTTCCTTATGGTTTGACTTTTCGTACTTTCTTAATAACGTCTTATATAATTTTCGATTATTAAAAAATTCACCTGGGCAAGTTTTAATAGTGCTTCATCTTTAAGCAGCAACTTCGAAATACGAGGGTGGTTTGAAAAGTTCTGAGAATCACCACTAGAGGTCAGCGCTAGCGCAACGATTTGTTCACGTGATATTCATATGGACTGTTGCCTGTAAACACGTGGCACGTCAGTGCTCTCGGAAGAGAGCTGTGGTGGTGACGTGGCTCTGTGGTTGTTCATGCGTAGTGATTTGCGAAGCTGGAAAAAAAAATCGAGAATCGAGTAATGATTAAACGCTTCGTAAAGAACGGTGTGAAACCAAAGGACATTCAGGCCGATTTTCTGAATACACTGGGGACTTCATATTCAACTGTTGCCAAGTGGACAAATGAGTTTAAATTTGGTAGGGAGAGCCTAGATGACGATCCGTGCAGTATTCGGACAACATGCGTCATTGCACATCATTGCAAAAGTGCACAAAATGGTCACGGAGGATCACCGCCGGCCGCACTGGCCGAGTGGTTCTAGGCGCTACAGTCTGCTAAGGTCGCAGGTTCGAATCCTGCCTCGGGCATGGATGTGTTTGATGTCCTTAGGTTAGTTTGATTTAAGTAGTTTGAGGTTCTAGGGGACTGATGACCTCAGATGTTAAGTCTCATAGTGCTCAGAGCCATTTGAACCATTTTTGAGGATCACCGATTGAAAGCGTATGAAATTGCTCACACTTCTCAGATGTCATATGAAAGGGTACATCACATTTAAACTGAAGAATTAGAAATTTAAAAAAAAAATTCTGGAAGATGGGTGCAGCGACCCTTGACGTGCGCCAGCACACATGTGCCGTCAGCATGGCAAAAGCACACGAACTAAGTATGAGTTGTTGCCACACCCGCCTTATTCACCTGATATGGCTCCGTCAGACTTACATCTCTTCCCAAAACTGAACATTTTCCTTGGTGAATGAAGATTCACTTCAAACGAAGAATCGACAGCCAGAGTAGACAACTATTTTGCAGGCCTAGAGGAAACTCACAAATAACGTCATGTAGGTAAGTTTTAATAGTGCTGCATCTTTAAGGAGCAACAAATACGAGATTAAAACTGTGTGCCCGACCGAGACTCGAACTCGGGACCTTTGCCTTTCGCGGGCATGTGCTCTACCGACTGAGCTTTACTTCCGCCAGTACCTCGTCTCCTACTTCCTTATCAGCACACACTCCGCTGCAGAGTGAAAATCTCATTCTGGGGGCAAATACGAGGTTGAACTAACGGCATTAATCTACAAGGAGACTACATTGAAAAATAAAAAAGTTTCAAGATGTAAATACTTTTTTCCGTTCCATTTCCAGGACTTTCCAAACCACCCTCATAGTTTTATCAGTATATGGAATTCGGATCTCTGGGCGGGGACTACTCAGGAAGAAGTCGTTATCAGGAGAAAGAAAACAGGCGTTCTACACATCGGAGCACGGAACGTCAAATCCCTTAATCGGGCAGAGAGGTTAGAAAATTTTAAAAGGGAAATAGATTAAAGTTAGATGCAGTGGGAATTAGTGAAGTTCGGTGGCAGACGAAACAAGACTTCTGGTCAGGTAAATACAGGGATATAAATAAAAAATCAAATATGGGTAATGCTGGAGTAGGTTTAATAACGAATAATAAAATAGGAGTCCGAATAAGCTACTATGAACAGCATAGTGAAGCATTATTGTGGCCTAGATAGACACGAAGGCTATTCCCACTACAGTAGTACAAGTTTATATGCCAACTAGCTCTGCAGATGACGAAGAGATTGATGAAATGTATGAAGAGGTAAAAGAAGTTATTCAGATAGTGAAGGGAGACGAAATTTTATAGTCATGGGTGACTGGAATTTGATAGTAGCAAAAGGAAGAGAAGGAAACGTAGTAGGTTAATATGGAATGGGGTAAGAAATGAAAGAGGAAGGCGCCTGGTAGAATTTTGCACAGAGCATAACTTAATCATACCTAACACTTGGTACAAGAATGATGAAAAAAGGTTGTATACATAGAAGAGATAATGGGAGGTAGATTATATAATGGTAAGACAGAGATTTAGGAACCAGGTTTTAAATTGTAAGACACTTCCAGGGCCAAATGTGGACTTTGACCATAATCTGTTAGTTGTGAACTGTAGATTAAAACTAAAGGAACTGCAAAAAGGTGGGAATTTAAGGAGGTCGGACCAGAGGTTCTAGAGGGTTTCAGGGAGAGTGTAAGGAAACGATTGACAGGAATGGGGAAAGAAATACAATAGAAGAAGAATGGGTAGCTTTGAGGGATGAAATAGTAAAGGCAGCAAAGGATCAATTAGGTAAAAGAACAAGGGCTAGTGGAAATCCTTGGGTAACAGAAGAAATATTGAATTTAACTGATGAAAGGAGAAAATATAAAAAGGCAGTAAATGAAGTAGGCAAAAAGGAATACAAACGTCTCAAAAATGAGATCGACAAATGGTTAAGCAAGAATGGCTAGAGGACAAATGTTAGGATGTAGAGGCATATCTCACTAGGGGTAAGTAAGATACTGCCTACAGGAAAATTAAAGAGACCTTTGGAGAAAACAGAACCACTTGTATGAATATCAAGAGCTATGATGGAAACCAAGTGCGAAGCAAAGAAGGGAAAGCAGAAAGGTGGAAGGATTATATAGAGGTTCTATATAAGGGCGATGTACTTGAGGAGAATATTATGGAAGTAGAAGAGTGTGTAGATGAAGATGAAATGGGAGATATGATACTGCATGCAGAGTTTGACAGACAACTGAAAGAACTAAGTCAAAACAAGGCCCCGGGAGTAGACAACATCCCATTAGAGCTACTGACAGCCTTGGGAGAGGCGGCCCTGACAAAACTCTACCATCTGGTGAGGAAGATGTATGAGACAGGCGAAATACCCTCTGACTTCAATAAGAATATAATAATACCAATCCCAAAGAAAGCAGGTGTTGACAGATGTGAAATTACTGAACTATCAGTTTAATCAGTCACGGCGGCAAAATATTAACCCGAATTCTTTACAGACGAATGGAAAAACTGGTATAAGTCGACCTCAGGGAAGATCAGTTCGGATTCCATTGAAATGTTGGAACACATGAGGCAATACTGACCCTACGACTTATCTTAGAAGATAGATTAAGAAAAAGCAAACCTACGTTTCTAGCATTTGTAGACTTAGAGAAAGCTTTTGACAATGTTGACTGGAATATTCTCTTTCAAATTCTGAAGGTGGAAGGGGTAAAATACAGGGAGCGAATGGCTAGTTACAATTTGTACAGAAACCAGATGGAAGTTATAGGAGTCGAGTGGCATGAAAGGGAAACAGTGGTTGGGAAAGGAGTGAGACAGGGGTTGTAGCCTATTCCCAATGTTATTCAATCTGTATATTGAGCAAGCATTAAAGGAAACAAAAGAAAAATTTGGTTTAAGTATTAAAATCCATGGAGAAGAAATAAGAACTTTGAGGTCCGCCAATGACGTTGTAATTCTGTCAGAAACAGCAAAAGTGGAACGGAATGGACAGTGTCTTGAAATGAAGATATAGTATGAACTTCAACAAAAGCAAAATGAGTATAGTGGAATGTAGCCGAATTAAGTGATGCTGAGTGAATTAGATTAGGAAATGAGACACTTCAAGTAGTAAATGTCTTTTGCTATTTTGGGAGCAAAATAACTGATGATGGTCGAAGTAGAGAGGATGGAAAGGCAAGGGCAAGGAAAGCGTTTCTAAAGAAGAGAAATTTGTTAACATCGAGTATTGATGTGTCAGGAAGTCGTTTCTAAAAGTATTTGTATGGAGTGTAGCCATGTATGGAAGTGAAACATGGACGATAAATAGTTTGGACAAGAAGAGAATAGAAGCTTTCCAGATATGGTGCTACAGAAGAATGCTGAAGATTAGATGGGTAGATCACATAACTAATGAGGACATGTTGAACAGAACTGGGGAGAAGAGAAATTTGTGACACAACTTGACTAGAAGAAGGGATCAGTTGGTACAACATGTTCTGAGGTATGAAGCGATCAACAATTTAGTATTGGAGATCAGCGTGGAGGGTAAAAATCGTAGAGGGAGACTAAGAGATGAATACACTAAGCAGATTCACTCTCAGGACTGAAGACCACAACAACTACAACAACAATTGCTATCGTTCGGCACTAAGCCATTTCCAAATAGAAGATTTTGATATGTATGCTTGCTATATGTAGCTATAACGACGTAATATGCACACTGATGTGTAACATAAACCTGTATGTGAAAATTTTTTCTTCAAAATAGCTTGATGCGGAAACTGCAACCGCGAAAAGAAAATTCTAACAGTTAAAATTAAGAAAACATCATTTAAAAATATTGTAGAACTTGTGTACCAATATTTAAAGAAAGTAACAGAAAATATTTTGACAGTATAAGAAAGAATTCCTCTCTATTTCAATCTAGTCTCCAGTCCATGACTAGCAGACTTTTTCTTTTCATACTCCCTCGGCCGCCCCCCACCCCCCCCTCCCCGCCTTCCCCTCACACACACTTTACATTGATGTTCACATCGTGATCTATGCGTTGCATTATAATGTACAGCCATCGGAGGTGCTGGATGAATCAATTCATTCATGAAGGAGCAGGAACATATATAAACTATGACAACAACAAACCACAATATTTCCAGTCTACTCACACCAGTAATTTTGGGGAAGATGAAAGCAGCAACATTAAAAATAGTAGAAAAAACACTTTTCCTCTGAGACCATCCAACTTAGTTGCTTTGGTACTGTAAATATGTAGAGCTATCTACTCTCTTTCTTACCTTTGCTAGCCTACATTTTTTATTCTCTCTACTTCGACCAACATCAGTTATTTTGCTGCCCAACTCGCAAAATTCATCTACTACTTTAAGTGTCTCATTTTCTGATCTGACTCCCTCAGCATCAGCTGTTTTAGTTCAACTACATTCCAGTATCCTTGTTTTACTTTTGTTGGTATTTATCTTTTATCATCTGTCCAACACACTGTCCATACATTTCAATTGTTATTCAAAGTCCTTTGCTGTCGCTGACAGAATTATAATGTCAGTCGCAAGCTTCATAGTTTTTATTTCTACTCCCTGGACCTTAATGCCTGCTCCAAATATTTCTATGGTTTCCTTTACTGCATGATAAATGGCACGCGTTTTCAGTACCATATACACTGAAGCGCCAAAGAAACTGGTATAGGCATGCGTATTCGAATACAGAGATGTGTAAACAGATCGAATACGGCGCTGCGGTCGGAAAGACCTACATAAGAGAACAAGCGTCCGAAGCAGTTGTTAGATCGGTTACTGTTGCTACCATGGCATGTTATTAAGATTTATGTGAGTTTCAGTGTTGTTATAGTCGGTGCACGAGTGGTGGGACACAGCATCTTCACGATAGTGATGAAGGAGGGATTTTCCAGTACGTCCATTTCACGTGTGTACCGTGAATATCAGGAATCCGGTAAAACATCAAATATGAGATATCGTTCCCGTCGGGAAAAGATTCTCCAAGAACGGGACCAATGACAGAAGTGCGACCATCCACAAATTGCTGCAAATTTCAATGCTGTGCTATCAGTAAACGTCAGTGTGCGAACCACACAACGAAACGTCATCGATATGGGCTTTTGGAGCTAAAGGTTTTCTCGTGTATCCTTGATGACTGCACTGTACTGTTGATGACTGGAAGCATGTTGCCTGGTCGGTCGAGTCTCGTTTCAAATTTTATCAAGCAGATGGACGTGTATGGGTATGGAGACAACCTCACGAATCCATGGACCCTGTATATCAGCAGTGGACTGTTGAAGCTGGTGGAGGCCCTGTAATGGTGTGGGACATGTGCAGTTGGAATAATATAGGACCCATCATGTAAGACATCGTGGTCTCCAGACCATCATTGCTTACACATTCCGCCCTCTCAATCATATTCCACCCATCAAGACGCTTCATTCGAACCCAAACTCCATAAAATAAAGTCACTGTTATCTGAATTCATGTAAACGATATGGAAATAACAAGTAAATCACAATTGCGCACTGAGATTAAAATAATTGAGGCCGACGTAAACACACATATTCAAGACACGACGATCACAAATGGTTCAAAGACAGGAAACTGTCATCAGTCCAACAGACCACCAATGCCTCGGATGGTCACAATAGCTTTTAGTTCGGGAGAGGCAAACCACACACCAGGAGGCTGGTCCCTTCAGAGGACGAGTCAACCTATCTACGTCAGCTGGTCACCGCCCGTAGAGCAGACAGCGTTTGCCCGAGTGAAAGGGAGAACGACCCCATGTTCGGCTTAAAAGCAAATTCCGCTACATTGTGTGGGAGCGCCCAGCCTACGCATTCTTTACAAACATAGTACGCAGTTTCAGAGGTTTTCACAGGGAGACAGCAAACGCCAAACGCCGATGGTACAGATTTCCTGATTGGTCGCCTTAAACGAAATGTCATTCTCCCGTTTTAAAAGAACAATGCTGAATGGCAGATGTTATTCCTGATGCCTTGAGCTGAAGGAGTAATGGAAGAGACCAAGAGATATACCCCTCCACGTCTGGCGTGGAGAGGGGCTGTTCCGTTGTCGCTCTTGGAGCGAGAACATGTAACGAGAGCGTGTGCGCTCGTACGTGTACTCAAAAAGCGAGGAACAAGTCTCTCCTCAGTACTTCACTGGGAGAGCACCTCTGTCGAGAGCGAATCAGAGTGCGACTCTATATTGAGTCCTTGCGATTAAGCGTTGTTCACTGTGTTGGCCGCCACACTTACTGTACAGTGTGAACGGACAGTTAAATGCCTGCGAGCAAATTTTTGAGTGGCATCGCAGTGGACTGGTTATCTGACCGGTAATGACGCCCATAGTTAGACTAGGGGCGAATAGGAGTCCTTGAGTTCATCAAGGCGTAGGGAGAGTTTGATTGGCGAAGGTCAATCCGGATAGAACGAGAGTTATCTTATTTGTCAGCAGCGAGCGGCGCAGACAGCAGTCATCGCAGCTTACGGTATTGTGTGCTACAGCTATTGTGAGCCCCATATTTCCTCCACAAGAGTATACTTCACTGCATTTCACACGTGACAGCCACGAATGTACCTAACAACGTTCTAAAGGATAATTATTCAAGTTGAGTAGGCACGGCTCTCAGCCATTCTGCCAAGTCAATAACAATCTTAAACTTTGTATAAAAATTTCATTAGCGAATCCTATACCAAAGAGGCAACTTCACATTCCGAAAAGAACCCGGAAACAACTTGTTCAGTTCATCACTAAAAGCGCCATTGTGATATCTCAGAATTTTTTTCAAAATAAATAATAATTTTCGTTAGTTTCATGTTTTTCTTACACTAACTAGCACTACTCCAGTACCCAAGTATCCCACTAGTTACGTAAGACATTTTGTGAATTTTTGTGTCATTCCCTTACAGTGGACGACTCTAGAAGATATTTATTGCTGAAAGTTTTTCAGGCATTTCTCTTTAGAACGTTAGGAACGTTTGTCTGACTTCTCTAGTGGTGTGGGGGTGGAAATTGCATCTTGCAGGAGCCACAGGGTAAAGGGTACATCTCAGATTAATCCATTGCACAGAATGACAGAATAGCACCCACACGTCACTCACACTGATATGTCTAGATATGACTCTCATAGGTGACACATGTGTAAGCATTCTGTTGTGATTACCTGGATCCATTCATGTGCATTGTGCATTCCCTACGACTTGGTCAATTTCAGCAGGACAGTGCGAAACCTCAAACATCCAGAACTGCTACCGAGTGGCTCCAGGAACTCTCTTCTGAGTTTAAACACTTCCGCTGGCTACCAGACTCCCCAGACATGAACCTTCTAAGAGCATATCCGGGACGCCTTACAACGAGCTGTTCGGAAGAGAGCACCACCCCTCATACTCTTACGGATTTATGGCCAGCCCTGCAGGATTCATGGTGTCATTCCCTCCAACTCTACTTTAGATATTAGTCAAGCCCATGCCATGTAGTGTACTGGCACTTTTTAGTTCTCGCGGGGACCCTACACGATATTAGGCATGTATACCAATTTCTTTGGCTCTTCAGTGTATTTATTAGCAGTGCAAGTCTCTATACTCCTGCAATTATCTCCTCTACACATTGAAGGAAAGAAGCAACTGGCCTCTCATCTGACATTAGAAAAACATTTCTCGGCTCCATTGAAGGTGTACAGAACAAAGCCCCGGCCTTCTGTGCAGTGAGTTAGGAAATGATGTTAGAGGGTAACGCTCTTCCTGTTATCATATTAACTAAATTTTAGAATTCCTGTATAATAACATTGAACTGTTACTTATTAGGCACATGTAGAAACGGATGTACAGTAATGATTTAGTCATAATTTCTAGATATGCTCGGAATGACCTACATAAGTTTGTCAAGTCAGAACAGACAATCCTAATCATGTTTTTCTGGGATATGAATATTCTTTGTGCACATACAGAATCTCCTCAAAACATGGTTCTACATGACAGAGAAGCCAAGCATCGCTTTTATGTATATGTGAGACTTGAATTTGTACTTGGAGGGAAGCCAGCAACATTCAGTTCCTGTACAAGATCCTGAAAATTATGCATGCAAGAAGCCCGTCAACTTCTTCTGTGTTATGATGCAAAGCGTTTGGTATTATTGACTGATTGTCTTGCGATAAAAAGTTTTGCTTGCAAATGTTCTCAGAATAAGTGTGTGTGTTATGTTTATGTTGAGAGTGACAGTTCTTCGTAACCTCATCCTTTCACAATTTGGTAAATCATTCACATTACACGCCACATCACTCACAATGATCACTATGTTATCTTCAATTAGTTTCTTTTTTCGTATCTCCCACATTTATTTGAAAATAACTGACGCAAATCAAGAAATTAGCTAGACAGAAACTGGATGGTTTATGAAATAATAAAATCAAATCAGTCATATCGATATAAGACAAATTTGAAATAACAGAAATAGGTGTCTTCATTAATGTACACAACTCGTTTGTAATACAGCTATCCACTTTGTGATTGTCACATGTTTTATTAGAAAACTTCTACTCGTTGGTGGACCAATATCTATTAACAATAATAATAAGAAGAACAATAGAGTAGATCAGTAGTAAAATGTAAAACATATTCCACCAAGTACAGAAAAGACAGATACTTGCCTTGATGACCATAATAAGGTACCGCAACAATTTTTGTCTCAAAATTGTTCTCCTCTTTAGTCTGAAGAAACTGTCGTTCTGGAAATTGGACAAAATATTGAATTACATTGTCGTTATCGTTGTCTTTTTTCAACATTTACTTGAAAAAGACATATATTAGAGTTACTGAAGTACTGAGGCAAAGCAAATGAAACAGTAGATCATGAACTAAACTAGATTAAATATTCCATGTCTTAGATATGTCTGATTGTACAGACACAGCTGGTTAAATACCATAACATCAAAAAATATATGTAAGCCAATAACACCTTACTTTCACCTCTTAGGGTCTTGTTTTTGTAATTGCAGTTAACGATGGACCTTGCTGTTGGTGGGGAGGCTTGCATGCGTCAGCGATAGATCAGACCGTACCGTAGGTACAACCACAATGGAGGGGTATCTGTTGAGAGGTCAGACAAATGTGTGGTTCCTGAAGATGAGCAGCAGCCTTTCGAGTAGTTGCAGGGGCAACAGTTTAGATGATTGACTGATTTGGCCTTGTAACGTCAACCAAACTGGCCTTGATGTGCTGTTACTGCAAATGGCTGAAACCAAGGGGAAACTACAGCTGTAATTTTTCCCGAGGGCACGCAGCTTTACTGTATGGTTAAATGATGATGGTGTCCTCTTGAGTAAAATATTCCACAGGTCAAATAGTCCCCCATTCTGATCTCTGAGCAGGGACTACTCAGCAGGACGTCGTTAACAGGAGAAAGAAAACTGGTGTGTGGAATGTCAGATCCCTTAATCAGGCAGTTAGATTAGACAGTTTAAAAAGGGAAATAGATAGGTTAAAATTAGATATAGTGAAATTTGTGAATTTCGGTGGCAGGAGAAACAAGACTTCTGGTGGGGTGAATACAGGGTTATAAATAGAAAATCAAATAAGGGTAGTGCAGGAGTAGGTTTAGTACTGAATAAAAAAAATAGTAACGGTATAAGCTACTACGCACAGCACAGTGAACGCATTATTGTAGCCAAGACAGACGCAAAGACTATCCCTACCACAGCAGTACAAGTTTACATGCCAAATATCTCCGCAGATGAAGAGATTCAAGAAAAGTATGTGCAATAAAAGAAATTATTCAGATAGTTAAGGGAGACGAACATTTAATTGGAGAAAAAAGAGAAGGAAAAGTAGTAGTTGAGTATGGACTAGCTCGTAAGGAATAAAAGAGGAAGCTGCTTGGTAGAATTTTGCACAAAGCATAACCTAATCATAGCTAACACTTGTTTTAAGAATTATGAAAGAAGGCTGTACACGTGGAAGAGGCCTGGAGACAGTGGAAAGTTCCAGTTGGGTTATATAATGGTAAGACTGATATTTAGAAATCAGGTTTTAAATTGTAAGACATTTCCAGGAGCAGATGTGGACTCTGACCACAATTCATTGGTTATGAACTGTAGATTAAAAATGAAGAAACTGCAAAAAGGTAACATTTAAGGAGATGGGACCTGGATAAACTGAAAGTACCAGAGCTTGTAGAGAATTTCAGAGAGAGAATTACGGAAAGATTGACAAGAATAGGGGAAAGAAATGCAGTAGAAGAAGAATAGGTACTTTTGAGAGATGATATAGCGAAGGCAGCAGAGGATCAAGTAGGTAAAAAGGCGAAGGCTAGAAGAAATCCACAGAAAAGAAATTTAATTGATGAAGGAGAAAATATGAAACTGCAGTAAATGAAGCAGGCGAAAAGAAATATAAACGTTCCAAAAATGAGATCGGCAGGAAGCGCGAAATGGCTAAGCAGGTACGGCTAGAGGACAAATGTAAAAATGTAGAGGTATATATCACTAGGGGAAAGACAGATACTGCCTACAGGAAAATTAAAATCACCTTTGGAGAAAAGAGAACCACCTGTATGAATATCAAGGACTCATGGAGAACTAGTCCTAAGCAAAGAAGGAAATGCAGAAAGTTGGAAGGAGTATATAGAAGGGAACTCTACTTAAGGGCAATATTATGGAAACTGAAGAGGACGTAGATGAAGATGAAATGGGAGAGGTGATACTGCATGAAGAATTTTACAGAGCACTGAAAGACCTAAGTCAAAACAAGGCACCAGAAGTAGAAAACCATCCATTAGATTTATTGATAGCCTTGGGGGAGCCAGCCACGATGAAACCATCTGGCGAGGAAGACGAATGAGACAAGTAAAATAGCCTCAGTCTTCAAGATGAATATAATAATTCTGATCCCGAGAAAGCAGATGTTGACAGGTGTGAAAATTACTGAACTATCAGTTTAATAAGTCACGGCTGTGTAATACTAACACGAATTCCGTATAGCCAATTGGAAAAATTGGTAGAAGCCAACCTTGGGGACGATCAATTTGGATTCCGTAGAAATGTTGGACCATGCGTGGCAATATTGTCCCTACGACTGATCTTAGAAGACAGATTAACGAAAGGCAAACTTCCATTTCTAGCAGAGAAAGCTTTTGACAATGTTGACCGGAATACATTCTCTCAAATTCTGAAGGTGGCAGGGTGTGTTGTGCGATATTCTTTGTAAGTTAATATTTCATTATGATTAGTAAATGAACGATTCTCAATAATAACACTAATAACAATAGTAATAGCTATTGCAATATTTACAAACATATAGTACATAGCATTATGTGACAATTACTTTCATAATAAATGCAACAATAGTGACAATAATGAATGCATGCTATTTCGGGAATGTCAGTCTAATTAACAGAATGATAGACAATTATCTCCACACGTTTTGTCACATGTCAGTAATGAGATCCAACAGTAATATATTGCACCATTACAGTGGGAAACATTTATGGAGAACAGTCCCATTCAGCTGGAAAGACGACAGCTTTTCATCAACTATATATACCGAAAAAGTCTGTATTCTAATATACCATCCATGGTACTTGAAATGAAGGTTCTACATTGGTCATTGAAGGTTTGTATTTAAGATCCTACCTATCTGAAGCATTTTATTTTGTCTTGCGTACTGTTCGTTTTCATACAATGTGTCCCTCTTCAGGCAGATTCAGATTCACGTTTCTCCTGTCCATCCTCTACACCAATCAGTCCTTTCCTCCCTGATGGAAGAATCTGTGTTTATCATACATACATGTGGTGTTACCTGTTTTTATTATACTGTTCACAGTACTGGGAGTTGCAGCCACATAAGCTAAGAACCGAGCTGCCCATCTGCTGCTTTGAGAATTTTACTGGTCCTACTGTATTTTTCTTCTTTTATGTAACATTGTGATGAGACTAAGATACAAAGGATCAAAAACGGTTATATCAAACTAGATGATGAAAGACATCATTTAACTAGGTGACTTTGATGTTATGGAGGAAAACGTTGGTATAATTTTCCTTATAGCTTCTCGATGACAGGAAGCACAACATGTTACGAACTAATGGACAAGTGTGTGTGGTACTTGATGTAACTAGTAGTTTTGTATGGTTCTAAACACCAACAACAGTGGCCATCTAATGTCGTTGCCACCATTGTGTTTGTTCTTACCTTTTTTAGCATATGGGACTGCTTTACGTCTATCTATTGTTTCACAGTCCTATTTATGTGTCTTCTGTATTTCTATTCCATTGCACTTCTTATCAGGTGAGAACGCTAACATTTCCTTCCAGTTTGGAACGCTATTAAATCTAAATAACGCATCTTTTGAAATTAAACAAAATTCATGTACTGTCGCTTCTTATCCTTACAACCCGTGATCTGGATACAGCCATTGACATAAAATGCAAAAGCTACTAGGCTAAAGATCCATGCAATGTGCCATGCTTAGCTGTGGATGATGGTGAGATGTTTAACTTACCATGGTCATGTGGCATTATTAATTCTCCAATATTTGCTGCCATTCTTGCCGCATGATCATCTTGCAGCGTTTCCCCTGAAATTAAAAAAAAATCCCCTGAAAGTTATCATAAAAGATATTTTCTTATTTAAAAAATATCCAAAAATTTTTGGTACTCAGAGCCACTAGGTACACAGACATTTGAAAATGAAACGAATATTTGTTTTCAACATTTTAGCTTTTGTAATGTCTCAATCACTTTCTTGTATTTTGAAACTTCTGATGTAATTTTTTACTTCCAGTGTGTGCAAAACAGATGTAATTCTTACAGCTTCATCATCATAAAAACAGAAAATTATTTTCTTTCAATTTATTGTCAGTGTGTGTTTCATTAACAATGTATCACATTTGTGACTCCCGTTATATTTCTGGAAAAATATGGAAAATTTTTACTGATTTCGTCAGTTGGTAGAGCACTTGCCAGCGAAAGACAAAGGTCCCGAATTTGAGTCTCGATCTGGCATACAGTTTTAATCTGCCAGGAAGTTCCATATCGGCGTCCAGTCCACTGCTCAGTGGAAACCTCATTGTGGATTCATCCCCCAGGCTGTGGCTGAGCCATGTCTTCGCAATATCCTTTCTTTCAGGAGTGCTAGTTCTGCAAGGTTCGCAAGAGAGCTTGATTTCCTGTGTTATTATCACGGGACTAACATTAATAATATGTGCATCTAATTCTGTTGTGGTTGTTCACTTTATGGAATTTCATTTAAGTAATGTATTTTACATATTTCGTGGTCTGGAATTGCAGATTTACGAAAGTAGTGTGCAGTGTTGAGTGGCAAGTTCTGTCTTTCCTGTGGCCAGCAAGTCATGGTCGGTAGCTTGTTCCACTGGTGCCATGTGAGGGCAGGCCAGCAAGCACATCATGGCCACAGCTGGGACCAATGGACAAGACACAGTCAGTTGGTGTGGGCTCCATTGTGTTTGAATTATATTTATAGATCTGTACTGGGGTGCCAATTGATTTATGTTTCATAATGTTTCTATAATGTGAGGTTCAACAGCCATAAAGTGTTTTATAAAATGCTTTTTAAATACCAGCTGTCTACCGGTTTTGGTAATAACCACCCTCCAGAATGCCTATCAACATCAACATTAATGATTTAGGAATGTACAATTCCTAGACAAATTACAAAACTCAACAAATATACGGTTGCAAAATTCATTTTTGTACTTACTGCGTAATACAGATTACTTAAAAGTATCCCATACTCCATTGAAGCTGAACAGTATCAAAATTATCTACTGATATTGTACAAACACCTGACATAATTTGTCTTAGAATACTGACAGTCATATCTCATGTCAAACAGACAGACGTCACAGGAAAAACAAGACGAACAATTACAGGAAGTTTCCTGGCAGATTAAAACTGTGTGCCCGACCGAGACTCGAACTCGGGACCTTTGCCTTTCGCGGGCAAGTGCTCTACCAACTGAGCTACCGAAGCACGACTCACGCCCGGCCCTCACAGCTTTACTTCTGCCAGTACCTCGTCTCCTACCTTCCAAACTTTACAGAAGCTCTCCTGCGAAACTTGCAGAACTAGCACTCCTGAAAGAAAGGATATTGCGGAGACATGGCTTAGCCACAGCCTAGGTGCGAAACTTGCAGAACTAGCACTCCTGAAAGAAAGGATATTGCGAAGACATGGCTTAGCCACAGCCACAGCGCAGGAGAGCTTCTGTAAAGTTTGGAAGGTAGGAGACGAGGTGCTGGCAGAAGTAAAGCTGTGAGTACCGGGCGTGAGTCGTGCTTCGGTAGCTCAGTTGGTAGAGCACTTTCCCGCGAAAGGCAAAGGTCCCGAGTTCGAGTCTCGGTCGGGCACACAGTTTTAATCTGCCAGGAAGTTTCATATCAGCGCACTCTCCGCTGCAGAGTGAAAATCTCATTCTGGAATTACAGGAAGAATGCGTCAGGAGTCAGGTTATATCAGAGAAAGTACATTTGTACTGCATAGGTAATACAATAACATAATTCTGCTGCAGTGGTAATGTGAAGGAACAGAACATCTTTACCGACGTCGTTGACTGAGTGTAAACAAAAAGAGAGGAATATTAATACTGGAATTTACACTAAAATCTGTCGCAAGATAAAAGCGGAACCACATATCAGTGAAACCAGATATTATTACAACAAATGTGTACACCTGGTTCAGAGCGCAAAAGAAATTATGTAATAAAAGCAGTAATGTTAGTCTAAAGAGCAACAACGAATTTCCTTTTGGTACTTCACTTACAACATCCCTTTTTTTTTACTTAAGTGATATTTTTCAAAAGAGACTGTATCTACCGTATTAAATTAAAACAAACAGTGCTGTGCAATTGCGTATATCGTTTCAATACGATCAGTTATATAGTTCTATGTAACGTAATAACAAACTTCAAAATGTATTTTTTTCGTGACACCGCTAAAATTTCCTTTACCTCATATTTTAAGGGCTACTCTTGAACAACAGAAGACAATCAGCAGCTGAGTAGGAGGAGACATGTAAGAAAACGACATATATGCTTCATAGGACGATAGTAATCGATATATAAAAAATAATTCCTATATTAACACACAGTAGTAGCAAAAAACAAATTTTCTATTCAATGTGGTACAATTACAGTGCTAAAAACCACCTAGGCATCAGGTTACACATCTTCATTATTAACTGTAATGGATATACAGAACAGTAACTATCATGGCATAACATTGACATCTATACTATTGAGAAAATTTAGAGAACTGGTATTGGAAGTTGACTGCCAAACTAGTCTAATGCTGCCAACATACATTGCGCACAAGAACCATGAAGTTGTGGATATTAAAACAATCCATGTCTAAAAACAATCTAATCATTATACTTTTACCTATTTAAAGACAACAGGGTAAGGAGATGAACCCAGTCAGATTATATACAACAAATATTGGTCATAGGTATCATTACTGTATAATACAATGAGACTATATCAGTGTTCGTTTCGTGACCACAGATGAACGATAAATAAATAAAAGATAATCACACAAATACCAGATATTACGTATTTGGTGACAAACCGTATCACATCCAGGCCATGAACATTGCCCCTAGCACAACTTCTATATACAGATACCACAAAGACCCAAATTTCTTAATAAAACATAATTACAGTGGGCATACATTTCATATAATAATAAGGTATCTTATCTACCTATAACTATAAGAGGACCATAACATGCAAAAAGGAGGTTTGAGATCAATAGTAGAAATACACTACGTAATCAAAAGTATCTGGGCACCTGGCTGAAAATTACTTACAAGTTCGTGGCACCCTCCAACAGTAATTGGAGAATTCAGTATGGTGTTTGCCCACCCTTAGCCTTGATGATCGCTTGCACTCTCGCAGGCATACGTTCAATCAGGTGCTGGAAGGTGGGGAATGGCAGCCCATTCTTCACGGAGTTCTGCACAGAGGAGAGGTATCGACGTCGGTCGGTGAGGCCTGGCACGAAGTCGGCGTTCCAAAACACCCCAAAGGTGTTCTATAGGATTCAGGTCAGGACTCTGTGCAGGCCAGTCCATTACAGGAGTGTTATTGTCGTGTAACAACTCCGCCACAGGCCGCGCATTATGAACAGGTGCTCTATCGTTTCGAAAGATGCAATCGCCATCCCCGAATTGCTCTTTAACAGTGGGAGGAGGCAAGACGGTGCTTAAAACATCAATGTAGGCCTGTGCTGTGATAGTGCCACGCAAACCAACAAGGGCTGCAAGCCCCCTCCATGAAAAACACGACCACACCATAACACTACCGACGCCGAATTTTACTGTCGGCGCTACACACGCTGGCAGATGACGTTCACCGGCCATACGCCATACCCACACCCTGCCATCGGATCGCCACATTGTGTACCGTGATTCGTCACTCCACATAACGTTTTTCCACTGTTCAATGTTTAATGTTTACGCTCGTCAACCCAAACGAGGCGTCGTTAGGCATTTATCAGCGTGATGGGTGGCTTATGAGCAGCCGCTCGACCATGAAATCCAAGTTTTCTCACCTCCCGCTATAACACCCTAACGACTCCCTTAAGGTCAATTAAGACAGAATATCATAATATGAAGTAGGGAAGAGTTATCTTGGCAAATACGTACGACATCTTTGCCGATAACCTAACACCAAGAAGTTTTTATAACAACAACATTATACATCACTGAGAGTTTTTGTTATTAAAAGAGGAGGAAGAAACCTCAGATTTAGTTCATGGACAAATATCCAAGTGACAATTGCAATTAATATCTTGAAAGCCAAGTCCAAGGTGATGTTAGTCAGAGATAACTTTTATGTGGAAGAGAGTTTTAAGCGCAAACGAAGAAATTCGATGCGTTTACAATACTCTTTCACAGAAGAAGTCGCTTGCTGGCTCTCGTCCTGTAAGGACGTGCGAGAACAATTCTTGTTTTAGTTATTGAGAGTACGGAAGGCGACGAGATTGTTTTGCGTTCAGAAGTGTTTCTTGCGTATTCACGAACTTCGGAAACTGATTTTGTAATCAGAGACAGGAACTGATAGACGCGTTTAATCGTGCATAGCGGGTTAATTGAACTTTATTGACGAAACTAGTGAATATTGGAACTAAAAGAAGAGTGGATAGTATATCAAAGGACTACACTCGATTAGTCTCGAGTAGGGCACAATTACACGACTTCTCGAAGATAATACAATTACGCTGAAGAGTTAAGTTGTAACTGTCAAGAAATTTAATTTTAATAGAAGTGACTTTACCAACCAACTGCGTGTGAGTGTGGTGCGAAAGTTATAAGGTATTTAGTGGACAAGGAACAATAAACTGTTCGTTCCAAGTGAAATATCAAGCGTGGACTACATTACTAACAAGGGAACCTCCCCATCGCACCCCCTTCAGATTTAAACTTGGCACAGTGGATAGGCCTTGATAAACTGAACACAGATCAATTGAGAAAGCAGGAAGAAGTTGTGTGGAACTGTGAAAAATAAGCAAAATATACAAACTGAGTAGTCCATGGGAGACATACGCAACATCAAGGAGGACATGAGCTCAGCAGTGCCGTGGTCCCGTGGTAGCGTGAGCAGCTGCAGAAAGAGAGGTCCTTGGTTCAAGTCTTCCCACGAGTGAAAATTTTACTTTCTTTATTTTTGCATAGTTATTATCTGTCCGTTCGTTCATTGACGTCTCTGTTCACTGTAATAAGTTTAGTGTCTGTGTTTTGCGACCGCATCGCAAAACCGTGCGATTAGTAGACGAAAGGACGTGCCTCTCCAATCTTACATCGAGTGAAAACTTTAATTTTATATTTTCAGTTTATGTGACAAACTCTTATGTTTATGTTTATGTTTATGTGATTATCATATCGACAAGAAAACCTAAATCGGGCAAGGTAGAAGAATCTTTTTACCCATTCGCCAAGTGTACAAGTTAGGTGGGTCGACAACATATTCCTGTCATGTGACGCACATGCCGTCACCAGTGTCGTATAGAATATATCAGATGTGTTTTCCTGTGGAGGAATCGCAAGGTCATAGGTCAACCGATTCCTCCACAGGAAAACACATCTGATATATTCTATACGACACTGGTGACGGCATGTGCGTCACATGACAGGAATATGTTGTCGACCCACCTAACTTGTACACTTGGCGAATGGGTAAAAAGATTCTTCTACCTTGCCCGATTTAGGTTTTCTTGTGGATGTGATAATCACTCCCAAGAAAGTGATGAAAACATAAGAGTTTGTCACATAAACTGAAAATATAAAATTAAAGTTTTCACTCGAAGTAAGATTTGAACCAAGGACCTTTCGTTCCATAGCTGCTCACGTTACCACGAGACCACGGCGCTCCTGCGGTCTCTGTGTCCTTGATATTGCCTATCTTCCCATTAACTACTCAGTTTGTATATTTTGCTTATTTTTTCACAGCTCCACACGACTTCTTCCTGTTTTCTCAATTGATCTGTGTTCGGTTTTTCAAGGCCTATCCACTGTGCCAACTTATAACTAAATCTGAGGGGGGTGCGATGGGGAGGTTCCCTTCTAAGTGATGTAATTGATGATGGTTAACCACCGACTGTTCAGCAGGGACAATTTAATCTGAATATCAAAATACCTACTTCATTAATGGAAAAGAGAACTTTTGAACATTCTTTTTAACATTACGGCGTAGGTTCACTCAGACGTGATCAAATAGTATCTGTGGATCTCGCTTCATACAGGTTCAACAACTCCATAGCAACGAGCCAACAACGTACGATAAGACTGTTTCCTCGCAATTGGTGGTGTGTACGATGCGCATGAGATAAGGTTTAACAACTACTGCATATCCGGGCAATGAATCATTCAATCTTAAATCAGAAGAAGCGTCCGTCGTACGAGTTTGCATTTCTGTCTCCCGTTCACCATCGGGGACCTACGTCATCGCGCACCGTGTCTCAACTCGACTGCGAGAGCTGTGGCAGTAGCAGCTCTACGGCGCCCACAGTATGAGCACGCGGTTGGAGTGCAGGGACGCCAGAACGGCTAACTGTCACAGTACTTGCAGAGGATCCTGATGCAGTTCGGAATTCCGTGTGATGGTCTGGAATGATGTCTGCCTATTACGCATTACCACCGTCTTCAACTGTCGGTGGTCTCTAACAGTCAACAGATGAGGTCGACCAGTACCATTTTGTGCTGTACGTGTCCCTTCACGTTTCCACTTCACTATCACATCGGAAACCGTCGATCTAGGGATCCTTAGGAGTATGGAAATCTCGCGTACAGACGTGGGACACAAGGGAGACCCAATCACCTGACTACGTCCGAAGTTCTGTGGAGCGCCCCATTCTGCTCTCTCGCGATGTCTAATGACTGCTGAGGTTGCTGATATGGAGTACCTGGTACCTGGCAGTAGATAACAGCACAATGCACCTAATATGAAAAACATATGTTTTTGGGGGTGTCCGGATACTTTCGATCACATAGTGTATCTCACTTCAAGTTGTTACGCCAAAAGCAGGAGAAATGAAAACATTTTCTCTAAAAAGAGAGGAATTATACAAGCTACAAGTCTGTTAACCTAAGTGAATCCACAACAAATCTAAAAAGATAAGTTTATTGATTACAAAGATCACAGTACAATGAAACATAAGCCAAGTATAAAATGTATATACACGATAACACCTATTTGAAACGACATGGCAAAGATTTTTGCAAAGATTTTTGAATTCTTGCGGCAGCTTACTAAAAATGGATGCAGCAGTATACTGCACACATTTCTACACAAGAGTTAAGGAAGTCCGACCCAAATGAAGGTTGGATTTATGCCGAGTATTAACTGAGCGAAAGCTGCTTATGCTTGTGAATGGGCTGATATTGTTAACAAGGAACGACAGTAAAGAATATATATATTCAAAGTACCCAGACTAGTGAAAAGGGGTCGACAAGAGTTTTGCGAACTAACACCACTTATAGCCCGAACCGCCCATTTCTGAGCCAAAAATATTATTTTAGAATGGGAAGAGTTACCCCAAAATATAATGCCATATGACGTGACAGAATGAAAATAACCAAAGTAGACTAATTTTCGTTTTAGGCAAACACTTACTTCAGGTAACGTTGGAATAGTAAAATGGAAGCACTGGGTGTCTGAACAAGATCCTGAACGTCGGCTTTCCGCGACAGTTTAGAATGTATCTGAACAACCAGAAAATTCAACTGTTCAGTTTTTTAATCATATCCCCATTCTGTGAAATTAAAACGTCCGCTTTTGTTGAATTGTGAGTTAGAAACAGTAAAAACTGAATCATACTGTGATTTAGCGCTGGTTTATTTTCTACGAACCATGAACTTATGTCACGAACTGCACTATTAGAAACCGAGCCAATGTTGCACACAACATCCTCTACTGCCAAGCTAGTGTCATCAGCAAGCAGAAATATTTTAGAGTTACCTGTAATACTGTAGGGTATAACATTTATGTAAACAAGGAACAGGAGCGGCCCCAAGTCTGATCCCTGGGCCCTCCCCATATGACCTTACCCCAGTCAGACCCTAGAGCACAGCCACTCTCAACACTATTCTCTGCTGTTGAAGTAAGAGTTGAACCAATTGTGAACTACTCCCGAAATTCGTAATGATCCAACTTCTAGAGCAATATTTTGTGATCAACACAATCAAACGCCTCAGTCAAATCAAAAGATACGCCCAGCGTTCGAAACCTCTTGTTTAATCCATGTAGTGTCTCAGAGAGAAAAGAGAATACAGCATTTTCAGTTGTTAAACGGTTTCTAAAGCCGAACTGTAGGGAGGCAGGAGTTTCGAGGGGGAAGACTGTACGATGTCGAAAGGCGCGCTTTGCCTTCCCTGCTGTGAGACAGTCCTTCTTGGCATCTTGTGCTGACACAATGAGATGGCAGGTCAACAGGCATATGACTGCACCGCGTGTTGCTGCAGCCCAGGTGGGGCAGTGGTGGATGACAGGAAGTCAGCTGGTGCAGATCCAGAAACAGAAAGCCTGCCGCCAGCTGGTACGCCAGGCAGCTGTCTACAGGACATCACCAACGGTCAGCACAAGTGTGGCCGCCGTGTGGGCACAGACAGTCTGGCGAAGAGGTGGTGTGTTTCCCCAGCGCAGTGGACGGCGATTCCAGAGCATATGGCGAAAGGGGCTTCTGCATTTCAGAACGAGCATTACCTTCATCTCCCTACCTACCTACCTACCTACAGCTGCGTCTTGGTCAATAAGTAATCCAGTATAGTGTATAGTCCAGAGAGCAACTGGTGCATTCAGTGTATTGGTTCCCAAATAATATTACGTACTGGAACTTGGTGGTTGTACGAATATGTGCTATCGTCTGTGCGACGGTACCCTGGCCACACGAATATGTTCTCTAAAGGCGACGGCCATTTTGAGTGTGTCAATTACATGTCGTGAGCTTGATTTTTTTCTGTTTATTGCAATGTATGTGATGTTGCATTATTTGCACTGTACGAGAGATTGATTTGGCCGATTTGCATACAGATGTAACCTAGTTACTTTGCTATGTGCGAGTAATTCATTGGCACTATGTCATCAAAAGTATACGAACACCCGCAAAAACATACGTTTTTCATATTAGGTGCATTGTGCTGCCACCTGCTGCCAGGTGCTCCATATTAGCGAACTCAGTAGTCATTAGACGTTGTGAGAGAGCAGAATGGGGCACTGTGCGGAACTCATCGACATCGAACGTGGTCAGATGATTGGGCGTCGCTTGTGTCATACGAAATTTCCACACTCCTAAGCATCCCTAGGTCCACTGTTTGCGATCTGATAGTGAAGTGGAAACGTGAAGGGACACTTACAGCACAAAAGGGTACAGGTCGACATTGTCTGTTGACTGACAGAGACTGCCGACAGTTGAAGAGGGTGATAATGTGTAATAGGCAGACATCTATCCAGATTATCACACAGGAATTCCAAACTGCATTAGGATCCACTGCAAGTACTATGGAAGGCACGAGCTGAGAAAACTTGGATTTCGTGGTTGAGTGGCTGCTCATAAGCCACACATCACGCCGGTAAATGCCAAACGACGCCTTACTTGGTGTAAGGAGCGTAAACATTGGACGATTTAACAGTGGAAATACGTTGTGTGGAGTGACGAATCACATCACGGTACACAATGTGGCGGTCTGGTGGCAGGGTGTGGGTATAGCGAATCCCCGGTGAACATCATATGCCAGCGTGTGTAGTGCCAACATTAATATTCCGATGTGAGGGTTATGGTGTGGTCGTGTTTTTCATCGAGGGGGCTTGTAACCCTTGTTGTTTTTCGTGGCACTATCACATCACAGGCCTACACCGATGTTTTAAGCACCTTCTCGCTCACCACTGTTGAAGAGAAATTCGAGGATGGAGACTGCATCTTTCAACACGATCGAGAGCACCTGTTCGTAACGCACAGCCTTTGGCGGAGTGGTTACACCACAATAACATCCCTGTAATGGACTGGCCTGCACAGAGTCCTGACCTGAATCCTATAGAACACCTTCAAGATGTTTTGGAACGCCGACTTCGTGCCAGGCCTCACCCACCGACATCGATACCTCTCCTCAGTGCAGCACTCCGTGAAGAACGGGCTGCCATTCCCCAAGAAGCCTTCCAGCACCTCATTGAACGTATGACCGCGAGAGTGGAAGTTGTCATCAAGGCTAAGGGTGGACCAACACCATACTGAATTCCAGCATTACTGATGGAGGGCGCCACGAACTTGTAAGTCATTTTCAGCCAGGTGTCCGGTCACTTTTGATCACATAGTGTATATGATTTTTGTACATAGGACTGTATGGAAGTATATTCAGATCAATGTGTAACAATTTAAGTTATCCTAATTAGACTTTTGAGTCCTCTTAGTGTCCTATGGATACTAGTACATTAATATTTTTCTTGTTTTTGGCTGTATGTTTTAATTATTACTGTTGCTACCAAATTCTGTGGGCTAAGGTAAGTGACTTTAATTGTCTTTGTTTAACTGTGTTTCGTTGTATTGAAGGCATTTTGGTTGTTCTTGTCTGTGTGCTGCTTCTGGAACTATATTGCCTGGCTACTAATCTATGTTTGCTTCGTACTATTCCGCAGTAAAGAAGACTTTATTTTTATAAATCAGCCCACATCAGCACAGCCTCCAGCCCAAACCCTTCTCTATCCAAATCACATGCTACACTCGAAAGTTACACTTACAATTGTAGCTGGAAAAGTAATAGCAAAGGAAATCAGTCACGTGTGTAAATGATAAAACCTGGTTTGAGGACGAAAACGGAAAGCGTTATGCGTTCTTGAAGAGGTTCAGATAAGCTGTGTTTACATGAAGTCTAACGAAATGGTTCAAATGGCTCTGAGCACTATTGGACTTAACGTATGAAGTCATCAGTCCCTTAGAAGTTAGAACTACTCAAACCTAACTAATCTATCACACACATCCATGCCCGAGTCAGGATTCGAATCTACGACCGTAGCAGCAGCGCGGTTCCGGACTGAAGAGCCTAGAACCACTCGGTCACAGCGGCCGGCCACATGAAGTCTAATTTCAGGAAAGCAGATACAGATTTTCACGCACTTGTTCTCCAAGCACGACAGTACTGTCTTGTTTCCTTCGCAAAGACTTTGAAACTGACTACAGTTTATCGAGTAATAAAGTTGTTAAACAGTATATGATGGTTCTAAAGTTCTTTACAAAATCAGATGGTCATGGAATCATAAGATGCACAGTGGATGTAAATAACGAGAAGCAGACAGACTCCTCATTCAAGAGATTAGAAATGAAGACTGTGGTAGTTACAGCATCACAGAAAACATCTCCTGACACTGTGATCTCTTCTGACTGAGTAGTAAACGTTGGACTTTTTCAAGATAACATTTAAAAATTTATACTTTTCTTACTTATTTAAATAATATTTATTGATAATGCATGAATTTTCATCTTACGAATCTACATCTACATCTACATAAATACTCCGCAGCTCCCGTAAGGTGCGAGGCGGAAGCTACCTGCAACACTACTTGTCATGTTCCCTCCTGTTCCACTCTCAAACAGAGCGACGGAAAAACGACTGCCTACGTGTCTGTACGGCTCCGTATGAACCCTAATTTCTCGTGTGTTACCTTCCTGGTCGTTACACGGAAAGTATGTTGGCTGCAGTAGAATGGTTCCGCAGCGGTTCTACGAGATACAGTCTGGAACCGCGGGACCGCTACGGTCGCAGGTTCGAATCCTGCCTTGGGCATGGATGTGTGTGATGTCCTTAGGTTACTTAGGTTTAAGTAGTTCTAAGTTCTAGGGGACTGATGACCTCAGCAGTTAAATCCGATAGTGCTTAGAGTCATTTGAACCATTTGAATAGTTCGGCAGTCAGCTTCAAATACCGACTCTCTAAAGTTTCTTAATAGGTTTTCCCGAAAACAACGCCGTTTTCCCTCCAGCGATTCACATTTGAGTTTCCGAAGCATCTCCGTAACACTTACGTTTTGTTGAGATCTACCGGCAACGAATCTAGCAGCCCTCCTCTGAATTACTTCGATGTGGTTCCACCAGTCCGACCTGGTACGGATCCCGAACACTCGAGCAGTACTCAAGAATAGGTCGCAGAAGCGTCCCATACGCGCTCTCCTTTACAGGTGAACCACTCCTTCCTAAAAGTCACCCAATACACCGAAGTCGACCATCCACCTTCCCTACCACACGATTGCTCCATTTCATATCACTTTGAAACGTTAGGCCCAAACATTTAAATAGCTTGACTGTGTCAAGTAGGACACTAGTAATAATGTAAGTGAACATTACGGGTTTTATCTTCCTACTTACCGACATTAACTCAAGTTTTCCACATTTAGAGCAAGCTGCCATTCATCATACCAACTAGAAATTTTCTCTAAGTAGAATCTTCCTAAAGTCATTCAACTTCGCACCTTCCCGTAGACCACGGCAGCATTAGCAAACAACTACAGATTGCTGCCCACCTTTTCCGCCAAATCATTTACACTACTGGCCATTAAGATTGCTACACCACGAATATGGCGTGCTACAGACGCGAAATTTAAACGACACGAAGCAGATGCTGTGATATGCAAATGATTAGCTTTTCAGAGCATTCACACAAGGTTGGCGCCGGTGGCGACACCTACGATGTGCTGACGTGAGGAAAGTTTCCAACCGATTTCTCATACACAAACAGCAGTTGACTGGCGTTGCTTGGTGAAATGTTGTTTTGATGCCTCTTGTAAGGAGGAGAAATGCGTACCATCACGTTTCCGCCTTTGAGAAAAGGTGGGATTGTAGCCCATCGCGATTACCGTTTATCGTATCGCGACATTGCTGCTTGCGTTGGTCGAGATGCAATGACTATTAGCAGAATATGGAATCGGTGGGTTCAGGAGGGAAATACGGAATGCCGTACTGGATCCCAACGGCCTCATATGACTAGCAGTCGAGATGACAGGCATCTTATCCGCATGGCTGTAACGGATCGTGCAGCCACGTCTCGATCCCTGAGTCAACAGATGGGGACGTTTGCAAGACAACAACCATCTGCACGAACGGTTCGACGACGTTTGCAGCAGCACGGACTATCAGCTCGGAGACTGTGGCTGCGGTTACGCTTGACGCTGCTTCACAGACAGGAGCGCCTGCTATGGTCTACTCAACGACGAACCTCGGTGCACGAATGGCAAAACGTCATTTTTTCGGACGAATCCAGGTTCTGTGTACAGCATCGTGATGGCTGCATCCGTGTTTGGCGACATCGCGGTGAACGCACATTGGAAGCGTGTGTTCGTCATCGGCATACTGGCGTATCACCAGGTGTGATGGTATGGGGCGCCATTCGTTACACGTCTCGGCCACCTCTAGTTCGCATTGAGGGCACTTTGAAAAGTGGACGTTACATTTGAGATGTATTACGACCAGTGGCTCTGCCCCTCATTCGATCCCTGTGAAACCCTACATTTCAGCAGGATAATGCACGACTGTATGTTGCAGATCCTGTACGGGCCTTTCTGGATACAGAAAATGTTCGATTGCTGCCCTGGCCAGCACATTCTCCAGATCTCTCACTATGTGAAAACGTTTGGTCAACGGTGGCCGAGCAACTGTCTCGTCACAATACGCCAGCCACCACTCTTGATGAACTGCGGTATCGTGTTGAAGCTGCATGGGCAGCTGTACCTGTACACGCCATCCAAGCTCTGTTTGACTCAATGCCCAGGCGTATCAAGGGCGTTATTACTGCCAGAGTGGTTGTTCTGGGTACTGATTTCTCAGGATCTGTGCACCCAAATTGCGAGAAAATGTAATCACATGTTAGTTCTAGTATAATATATTTTTCCAACCAATACCCGTTTATCATCTGCATATCTTCTTGGTGTAGGAATTTTAGTGGCCAGTAGTGTATGCATACAGAGAACAAGAGCAGTACTGTCACACTTCCCTGGGTCACTGCTGACGATACCCTTGTCTCTTGCGAACCTTC
Source organism: Schistocerca nitens (assembly GCF_023898315.1). Classification (NCBI taxonomy): domain Eukaryota; kingdom Metazoa; phylum Arthropoda; class Insecta; order Orthoptera; family Acrididae; genus Schistocerca; species Schistocerca nitens. The sequence continues at coordinate 66,108,914 of NC_064624.1, forward strand.
TCCTCCGAAGACAAAATACTGGGTTTTGCTATTTAAGAAGTCTTCAAGCCACCCACGTATGTGTGAACTTCCATATGCTCGTACTTATCGTTAACAGCCTGCAACGGAGCACCACGTCAAATGTTTTCCGGAAATATAGAAAAATGGAACCGGCTGGCCCATCGTCCTTATTTCGCAGTATATCATGTGAGAAACGGACAAGCTGAATTTCGCACGAGTGAGGCTTTCTGAAATCACGCTGATTCGTCGATACGGGCTCCTAAGTCTCAAGAAGCTTTATTATACTCGAACTGAAAATATGTTAAAGGATTATGCAGTAAACCGACGTTAATTTTGCGGTTCCCTTCCTTTACCCTCCTGCGCTCTTTTCCAGTGGTTTGAGACTTTGTACTGGGTGAGGGATTCACGATAAATGCAAGCTAGGTACGGGACCAACAACGTAGAGTACTTATTGCATAATCTAACTCGGACTCCATCGGGAGGTGGTGATTTATTTGCTTTCAAATCTTTCACCTCTTTCTCTGTACCAAACACGCTTATAGCTATGTCGTCTATACAGGATTCTATATCCATACTCAAATGACGGTATGTTCGTACAATTCTCCTGTGTGAACGATTTCTTGTACGTGAAATTTAAAACTTCGGATTTCGTTTTTCTGTCTTCTATTACCACTCAAGCTGGTCAACAAAGGACTGAGTGGAAACCGAATGCAACTGTATTTTCTGTTCCAAATGGAGCATGCATGTGGCAGGAAGGAAAACCATTACTATCTATGTGTATCGATCAATTTAAGCTACGCCAGTCATGGATTAAAGTTACATGACAACCTCCACCTACTAGCAAATGAGTGCCCCAATGAAATATAGGATCGGGACAAAGTCTTGCCCTAATTATAACGATTTATTACAGAATAACCGTTTGATATAATAACTTACATTTGATGCCGTTACATAGGTTAGTGCAACTAGGTTTTTTGAGGTCACTTATGTCAGTAAACCTAAACGTGTGTTCCCTTGGTAGCTTGGAGAATGTCGAGGCGGTATTCCAGTTCCCACCAGGAGTTTCGTAACATGTGTTCTGTCACAGTACCCAAAGCAGCTTGTATCCTAGCCTTCAGTTCGTCGATGTCAGAAACTGGTGTGACGAAGACTCTGTCCTTGATATAGCCCCAGAAAGAAAAGTCAAGGGGCGTAATGTCTGGAGAGCGGGATGGTGGGGGGGGGGGGGGCTGCCACTTCGAGGGCTATCTTCATCGCTGCCTGTTTCGCTAAACTTTGCATACCAAAGCTTTCTTGATTTAACGTCAGGAGGCGTGAGTCCATAAGAAGCCCGAAATTTACGCTGAGCACTGATCGGCGATTTCGTTTCGTGAAACCAAAGCACACATTGCGCTTTCTCCTGCTTCGACGCCATTTCGCCAGCAACTAGCAGACCTAACAGACAGTGCCATCTATTGGTCACAACAACTAGTAACACTAACTTATGTAACGGCATCAAATGTAACTGATTATCGCAAACGGTTATTCTGTTATAAATTTTTATAATCAGCGCTCACCCTGTATATATGGTGTTGCCAGTTGTGGAGTACGAGTTAACAATCAATACCAGAATCTCATTAGAAGTTAACAATGCACTGAAGAGCCAAAGAAACTGGTGCACCTGGCTAATATCGTGTAGAGCCCCACGAGCAGACAAATGTGCCACAACACAATGTGGCATCGACTCGACTAATGTCTCAACTAGTGCTGGAGCGAATTGACACCATGAATCCTGCACGGCTGCCCACAAATCCGTAAGAGTACGATAGGGTGGTGATCTCTTCTGAACGTCACGTTGCAAGGCATCCAAAATATCATAGTATGAAGGCATTCACGACCGGATGACATATCTTCTGGTAAACCTTCCGGGATAAGGTCGTGGTCCATGAAACTCTTCAGCTCCTAACGTTTCGTCCAGAGCTGCGCTGGACATCTTCAGAGGGGTGTTTCTCCTCCGGCAAGACTCACCGGAGGAGAAACACCCCTCTGAAGATGTCCAGCGCAGCTCTGGACGAAACGTTAGGAGCTGAAGAGTTTCATGGACCACGACCTTACATCCCGGAAGGTTTACCAGAATACAACCAAAATATGCTCAATATTATTCATGTATGGGGAGTTGGTGGCCAGCGGAGCCTCTGTGTAGCAATTCTGGACGTGTGGGATATCGCACTGTCCAGCTGTAATTACCCAAGTCCGTCGGAATTCACAATGGACACGAAGGGATGCAGATGATTGGGCAGGATGCTTATGTACGTGTCACCTGTCAGAGTCGCATCTAGACGTATCACGGGTCCCATATCACTCCAACTGCACACGCCCCACACCATTACAGAGCCTCCACCAGCTTCAACAGTCCCCTGGTGACATGCTGGGTACATGGATTAAAGAGGTTGTCTCGTCAATCCGCTCGATACAATGTTAAACGAAACTCGTCCGATCAGGCAACATGTTTCCAATCATCAATAGTCGAATGTCGGTGTTGACAGGCCCGTACGAGGCGTAAAGCCTTATGTCGTGCAGTAATCAAGAGCACACGAAGTGCGGTTTCTGCTGCGAAAGCTTATATCGATGATGTTTCGTCGAATGGTCCCACGCTGACACCTGTTGATGGGCCAGCGTTGGAATCTGCAGCAATTTGGGGACGTATTACACTTCTGTCACGCTGAAAGATTCTCTGCAGTCGTCGTTGGCCCCATTCTTGCAGGATCATTTTTCGGCAGCAGCGGTGTGAAATGGACGTTCGGGAAATTCCTCCCCCCCCCCCCCCCCCCTCCCCTCAGAGATGCTTTGTCCCATCACTCGTGCACCGACTGTAGCACCAAGTTCAATTTCACTTAAATCTCGATAAGCTGTTGTTGTAGCAGTCGTAACCGAACTAGCAATTCCGCCAGTCCTTCGTCGTCTTATACAGGCGTTGCCGACCGCAGCGCCGTATACTGCCTGTTTACATACCTCTGTATTTCAATACGCGTGCCTATACCACTTTCCCTGGTGCTTCAGTGCAGATCATTCATAGCAAATAATAAATAATAAATGGTTTGAATTAACATCTTGTAAAAAGCAACAACTGTAAGGTCGATTATGTGTGTAGTCTGTCAGGATATTGAAGTAAATTCATTTGGTGTAAGAGGTTTGGAGGCCCACAAGAGAGATGCTATGCCGCGTGTTTGCCAGTTCTTTCAGCTGGACGCCACCTCTGACTTGCACGCCCTTAACCTGCACCAGTAATCAGTAATCCTACTGGGGACAGGGGACCCACAGGTTAACGTGGAATCACAGCTACGTATCGTTCCTGGCACATCTTCACCTCATGGAGAGGTGAAGGCTGGGGCAAAGGTATCCATCACTGATGGCTTCATGTTACAGATCACAATACAGACATCACATGTACATATGTGAGCGCTGACGCTTCATAATAAAGAGCATATTAAAATATAATGAGACTTTAATTACCCTTAAAAATCACAAATGATGTCCCTTCGACTTGAAACTCGTTCATTTTTTTGATGTCATACACAAAACGTTGAAAGTTTCTGGAAATTAAGGTTTTATTAGTGTCCATTATCAATAGTCTATACACTAATTCTTTACAAATGTAGAGAACAGTAACATGATCAACATATACAACAAACATCACCCAAACAGGCTTTGAAGGTCCAACAGTACCGACCGGCCGCCATGTCATCCTCAGACCATAGGAGTCACCGGATGCCGACACGGCGGGGGGGGGGGGGGGGTTGGAGGGAGATGCATGTGGTCAGTCAAGTAGCTCCTCATTTGGCTTCACAAGGTATGAGTGCACTCCGCATTATATACAGGGTGGTCCATTGATCGTGGCCGGGCCAAATATCTCACGAAATAAGCGTCGAACGAAAAAACTACACAGAACGAGACTTGTCGAGCTTGAAGGGGCAAACCAGACGGCGCTATGGTTGGCTCACTAGATGGTCAAACGGGTATCAACTACATTTTTTTTCTAAATAGTAACCCCCATTTTTATTACATATTCGTCTAGTACGTAAAGAAGTATGAATGTTTTAGTTGGACCATTTTTTTCGCTTTGTGATAGATGGCGCTTTAATAGTCACAAACATATGGCTCACAATTTTAGACGAACAGTTGGTAACAGGTAGGTGTTTTTAAATTAAAATACAGGACGTAGGTACGTTTGAATATTTTATTTCGGTTGTTCCAATGTGATACGTGTACCTTTGTCAACTTATCATTTCTCAGAACGCATGCTGTTACAGCGTGATTACCGGTGAATACCACATTAATGCAATAAATGCTCAAAATTATGTCCGCCAACCTCAATGCATTTGGCAATACGTGTAAGGACATTCCTCTCAACAGCGAGTAATTCGCCTTCCGTTATGTTCGCACATCCATTGACAATGCCCTGACGCATGTTGTCAGGCGTTGTCGGTGGATCACGATAGCAAATGTCCTTCAACTTTCCCCACAGAAAGAAATCCAGGAACGTCAGATCCGGTGAACGTGCGGGCAATGGTATAGTGCTTCGACGACCAATCCACCTGTCATGAAATATGCTATTCAATACCGCTTCAACCGCACGCGAGCTATGTGCCGGACATCCATCATGTTGGAAGTATATCGCCATTCTGTCATGCAGTGAAACATCTTGTAGTAACATCAGTAGAACGTTACGTAGGAAATCAGCATACATTGCACCATTTAGACTGACATCGATAAAATGGGGGCCAATTATCCTTCCTCCCATAATGCCGCACCATACATTAACCCGACAAGGTCGCTGATGTTCGACTTGTCGCAGCCATCGTGGATTTTCCGTTGCCCAATAGTGCATATTATGCCGATTTACGTTACCGCTATTGGTGAATGACGCTTCGTCGCTAAATAGAACGCGTGCAAAAAATCTGTCATCGTTCCGTAATTTCTCTTGTGCTCAGTGGCAGAATTGTGCAAAGTCCTCGCCATGCGATTCCTTGTACATATAAATATGGTACGGGTGCAATTGATGTTGATATAGCATTCTCAACAACGACGTTTTTGAGATTCCCGATTCTCGCGCAATTTGTTAGCTACTGATGTGCGGATTAGCCGCGACAGCAGCTAAAACACCTACTTGGGCATCATCATTTAATGCAGGTCGTGGTTGACGTTTCACATGAGACTGGACACTTCCTGTTTCCTTAAATAACGTAACTATCCGGCGAACGGTCCGGACACTTGGATGATGTCGTCCAGGATACCGAGCAGCATACATAGCACACGCCCGTTGGGCATTTTGATCACAATAGTCATACATCAACCCGATATCTACCTTTTCTGCAATTGGTAAACAGTCCATTTTAACACGGGTAATGTATCACGAAGCAAACACCGTCCACACTGGCGGAATGTTACGTGATACCACGTACTTATACGTTTGTGACTATTACATCGCCATCTATCGCAAAGCGAAAGAAGTGGTCCAACTAAAACATTCATATTGGTCTATTTGGTTTGTGAGTCCTAAGAAATGGATATCCTGGGAAACGAACAGACTTAGAAGTTACGTGTGGCTTAAGCCCCATTTCAGACACAAGGTCTTTGTGAATGCTTAATCGTGGAGAAAAGAAGCTTCATTTCTTTATAAAGCGCGGGCCAGAATTGGCAACGATTGCCTATCACAATGCGCTGCTAATATTTCTGACAAGTGTTTCCAGGTGGGCCGCAGGTGGCCTTTTACCAAGTTCATCCCTCCCTCTGGTGGAGGACACCGAGTCACAGCTCCGTGCAGTGGTGCAGCTCAAGAGTGGTCGAGTTTTTGAGCACCAAAGCTGGTTTCTGCTTGTGGACACTGGACGAGGGGAGATCTCCATGAGCGAGGTTGGTCTTCCCAACTTTTTGTACCAGACGCTCGAATCATCTAAGTACGACTTCGGAAGCCAGTCGACAGCCATCCTTCGTTGGAACATGTGCCACGATCTGTAGTATGCTTCATCCTGTTCCCCCAGAGCTGCCAAATCGTTATACAAATACTTCATACGAACACGTTCAAAAATGGTTGAAATGGCTCTGAGCACTATGGGACTTAACATCTATGGTCATCAGTCCCCTAGAACTTAGAACTACTTAAACCTAACTAACCTAAGGACAGCACACAACACCCAGCCATCACGAGGCAGAGAAAATCCCTGACCCCGCCGGGAATCGCACCCGGGAACCCGGGCGTGGGAAGCGAGAACGCTACCGCACGACCACGAGATGCGGGCTACGAACACGTGACAGCAACTGAGCCCATCTCAGTTGCTGCGACGTCTTAGTATGAAATAGTCGTATAACGATTGGAATTCACGATATGCAGTGTTTTATGGCGCTATAAGATCAGTTCGCTTATTTGAATAAAAGCCTATGGGGCCTGAAGATGGAAAAATGAATTGCCGAAACTGGTTGCTTTCAGAAAAGATAAAATATCTCAATGTTGATGATGTTTATTGACATTGAAAACTATTTATCAGCCAATGTTGCGTGGCCATGATGAACCAACAGCGATTGGCCGGCCGAAGTAGCCGTGCGGTTAAAGGCGCTGCAGTCTGGAACCGCAAGACCGCTACGGTCGCAGGTTCGAATCCTGCCTCGGGCATGGATGTTTGTGATGTCCTTAGGTTAGTTAGGTTTAACTAGTTCTAAGTTCTAGGGGACTAATGACCTCAGCAGTTGAGTCGCATAGTGCTCAGAGCCATTTTTTGAACCAACAGAGATTGCTTCGTTTGCCCGTCTTTGGAACGAAATATATCACTGATTCTGAGGTCAGTGATCCGAAAGTTTGTTGGTAGGTTTGTGGAGGTATGTGGCATTAGATGTCTATGCACAGGTCATGTAATATGGGTACGTAATGGGCCGGTGATTCGGGTAAGCGGTGATGGAGCCGGATAGGATCCCAGATGGGCTTGGTTCAAATGGCTCTGAGCACTATGGGACTTAACTTCTGAGGTCATCAGTCCCCTAGAACTACTTAAACCTAACTAACCTAAGGACATCACCCATATCCATGCCCGAGGCTGAATTCGAACCTGCAACAGTAGCGCCTAGAACCACTCGTCCACAATGGCCGGCCAGATGGGTTAGATAAGGTTTACATCAGGCCAGTTGTGGTCGCGGAGATATCAACGTCTGTTCACTATAATTCTCCTCAAACCAATGCAGCGCAGTTCTGTCTCTGAGACACGAACAGTTATGCTGCTGATAGACGACAGCGCCATCAGGGAAGACACCAAGCGTGAATGGATGCAGATGGTTCACAGCCATCAGAGTGTCTTCCTTCCTTAACACAGGTCTCAAGCGAGCGCAGTAGAATCTCACTCACAGCATACTGCTGCCCCCACCAGCCTATGTCAGTGCCGCACGGCACGTTTCGAGCCATCGTTCACCTCGATGACGGCGTTTTGTGGAGAGGACCGTCGATCTACTGCAGCAATAATGTGATTCGACCAAAGAGACGACAAAATACCCATTGATTGACAGTCGAATCCGATTGGTCCCGTGCCACTGCCATTGAAACTGACGATCTCATTGAGTCAACATGTTAACACCTAGGCGTGGTCTGCTGAAGAATTCCATGTTCAACATTCTACGATGAACTGTGTACTCCGAAATACTTGTGCGTGCACCAGCATTGTGCTCTTTCGGCAGAGATGCCACAGATCACCATCTATCCTACTTCGCAGAGCACACAAGCCTCCTAACCGCACATACTGTAAAGAGTCGTTGACGTCCGACCATTTAGCGTGTAGTGGTAGTATTACTGTCTTACTGTCTCTAGCGTGTAGTGGTAGTGTTACTGTCTTTCTGTCTCTTTCCATAGATGCTGACTGAGATGTGGCTGGCTCGTGTTATGCTTGCATTGAACCTTGGTTGCTATTCTGTGATTAGTCTCCTACGGTTATCGCGATTATGCTGTTATCCTCTCTCTCCACGAGTGGCAGCAGCAGTGTGTATCGATATTCGCACCCTTGTACCATCTTTGGCCTCGCGCTGATAGTTTCCAGCTGTGCCATGTGCAGACAGATGGTCGGTTGGGGTGGAGCAGCGAGGAAGTCTCCGTGGCGCGTGTCTGGCCGGGGCCACTGCCGGCGTCCAAACGCGCTCGGAGTGTGAGGGGCTGTTCCCATTGCTACGAGGTCCATGGCTCACCGATCCTGGACACTGAGTCTTTACTTAATACACCAGCCAGCCCCAGCTGTTCACACTGGGTCGTTTGAATTTCGTTGTGGGCTGTTGGGACACTCCTGCGAGCAACAACGTGTGTTTTCAAGTTGGCGAAATTCATGGCCGTTAACGTTCTGGTTACCTGCCCTTAGCCGTTGACGTAAATTCAGGCAGTGTATTTTCCTCGTCGTGTTGTGACTGTCCAGCACGGAGTGTAGTTTCACAGCTGAATGTGTAATTCGTTGTGGGCGCCGATACCTTCTGCGTTGTTCCATTGAACTCCCTGTTGTGTGCTGGTCGGGTGGAGCAGAAGTTATCCTGTCGCTTGGTCCGTTGACTGTCTGTCGCTTGGGTTGCCGCCGGATTGAGTATTGTTGGGCCGACTGCCTGTCTCACCTAAGCGAGCGCCGTTTGATATGCTGACTTTTCTTATTTGTCTTTGTTGTTATTTATGTATGGCTTTTAGCCGATTTGAAATTGAAGTTGTGCTTAAGGTGTTAGAGTGTTTGGGCCTTCATCCTAATTTAGAGAAATGTTTTAAGATGAGGCTTTCTCCCTATTAAAATTCAAATTCTTGTTTTTGAGTCTTAAGTGATCGGCCTTCAGCTGGTTTTAAATTAAAGTTGAGAGTGAGATTGAATGGCGCATTTAGCCGGGAATTAGATTCTTAAATTAATGTTTGGCTTGCTCTGATTTTAATGTTTTCTTTACTCTTGTAACGTTTGTCAAATAAATAAAAGCCCGCATCTCGTGGTCGTGCGGTAGCGTTCTCGCTTCCCACACCCGGGTTCCCGGGTTCGATTCCCGGCGGGGTCAGGGATTTTCTCTGCCTCGTGATGGCTGGGTGTTGTGTGCTGTCCTTAGGTTAGTTAGGTTTAAGTAGTTCTAAGTTCTAGGGGACTTATGACCACAGCAGTTGAGTCCCATAGTGCTCAGAGCCATTTGAACCATTTTTGAATAAATAAAGTAGTATGTTCGAGTGTAGCTGACAGCCACTCATTTTGGCCCCTTTCCGCAAAGTAAACTGTCTGTCCTGTCCTGCGAGTATGGCAGGGGATCTCACAGACGACAGTAGCACGTGAACATTCGACCAGCTTCGCCGTTTTCGGGATACCCGTTCTCAGGCTGTGAGTAACAGTAATCTGCCCTTCGTCAGATTCGCCCACCTCAGTGTATTGCCCCGTTTACAGTCCACGTCTTCGTTATGGCGCCCCCCCTCCCCCCCCCCCCCCACGTCCCCGTCTGCTCCACCTGCACAGGTTGGTCACCGCGCCACGCGTTCACAGCGCCACCAGCCGACATCCTGCGACGCGGAGAGCAGCGGCCGTAATATTTTGGCTGCTCAGTGTAGTTGTAAGTAAACAGAAGGACTAAGGGCACAGATTTTGTGCGTAGCTGGTTTTATGGCACCTTTTGGACTAGTGCCACTGCATCGGCAGTATACGAGAACCTCACAAAAACGTCGAAAAATATGGAGCACAACATTGCGGCTAGCTACACATTCGTAAATCGGTGACGTAAAAGTATTGCCAAGTTTCGAAAAAAGGCTACAGTGATAGCTATAAGGCACTGTAGAACATGTGTGCTAGAGATAAATAAATGGCATTCCAACTAGTACACTCTGTAACACCAAGCACAATTACTCATTAAGACTCAATCATGTTACAGAGTTCATTCATAATAAGCAGATGATGACACTGTTACTCAAAGCAGGTATCAAATCAAGAAATAGGACTACCACAATGAGGTAAATTAGCTCACGCCAAATGAATTTGTAGAACCATGAAATGTCTCTAAAAATACTTACCTGGGCTGTTAGTTCTTAAACGGTAGACAGTGACGTCACCATCGGATCCTGAAAAAGAAAATCGCGCTTATCTCTAAGAACAAACTGCACATATATTTCATTACTTGGTATAAAATTGTTATTCACTATCATTCCAAGACATACATAAAATAAAAAACTAATGTATTTACCTGTAACGGGATCAGCGGCGCTGTATTCAGTAGCTGTGCCTACTGCTAAGAAAAAGCAGATGACGAAATTAGCGCTTCTGCAGAACATTATGCAGGCACAAGGATGTCGACCCAAGTAAAGAACTTTTCCTTCAAAATATCTTCACCACATCTGCGCACTGCTGAACAACCTGTAATTTTATGAATAAATAAAGTTCCAACATTAGTTTTCTTTTAGCTAGCTATGTAGCAAATTAGCTAGGAAAAATAAGTGTTTTCGTCCAACTTGGGTTGCATCATTGTATAAGATTCATAGCGCACAGTCCTACCCAAGCGGTTTACCTCTGGAACCATTTAAGATATCGTAATTCTATTTCCTTCTGATCAAATGTGAAGAAGTGCTCTCTAGAAAATCCCTGTGCACCTGTGATCTAGGGCTGGAGTCTTTGACTAGTAATCAAACTGTATGCAATCCCAGGTTCAAAGCCCGCCACCGCTTAAACCTTGATTAATAATTAACATTGGCGGCCGCAGACTTCCGGTATAAGTAGTCACCCTCATTCTGCCAACGGCCATGTCAAAAGCGGAGGAGCGGACAGAGATTCAGGGCATTCACTTACTCTTTGGGGTGCGAAACTGCCCCTAACGCGGAAGAATCGGCAAGAATCAACGGCATGAGGGTGCAGAAAGCAATGGAAACTAATCCATCAGAGAGACATAAATTTAATCTACAGGAGATGTGGACTGCAATTGAAAAAGTGTCATGATGATCTTTCCGTTGGTAAAAGATTCCGGAAGAGTCCACCGTTCGGATCTCTGGGAGGGGACTGCCACGGGGGAGGTGACCATGAGAAAAAGATTGAATAGTCAACGAAAGGACAGTGTTCTACGAGTCGGGGCGTGGAATGTCAGAAGCTTGAACGTAGCAGGGAAGCTAGAAAATTTGAAAAAGGAAATGGAAAGCCTCAATCTAGATGTAGTAGGAGTCAGTGAAGTGAAATGGACAGAAGACAAAGATTTCTGGTCAGATGAGTAAAGGGTAATATCAATAGCAGTAGAAAATGTTATAACGGGAGTAGAATTCGTTATGACTAGGAATGTAGGGCAGATAGTGTGTTATTGTGAACAGTTCAGTGACAGGATTCTTATTATCAAAATCGACAGCAATCATGCCGATGTCGCAAGCTCAAGGTGAAGAGACAGAGAAAGTATATGAGGTTATTGAAAGGGTAATACAGTACACAAAGGGAGATGTAACTGTAATAGGCATGGGGGACTGGAAAGCAGCTGCCGGGGAAGGAGTAGAGAAAAAGGTTAGAGCAGACTCTAGGCTTGGGAAAAGGAGTGAGAGAAAGACGCGTTCTGTAATAAATTTCAGCTAGTAATAGCGAATACTATTTTCGAGAATCGCAAGAGGAGGAGGCATACTTGGAAAAGGCTGTGTGATACGGAAAGATTTCAGTTACATTACATCATGGTAAGATAGAAATTCCGAAATCAGATACTGAATTGTAAGGTGTACCCAAGAGCTATATAGACTCAGATCACAAAGTAGCAGTGATGAAGAGTAGGCTGAAATTTAAGAGATTAGTCAGGACGAATCAATACGCAAAGAACTGGGATAAGGAAGTACAGAGAAATAATGAGATACACTTGAGGTTCTCTAAGGCTGTTGATGCAGCAATAAGGAATGGCTCAATTGGCAATACAGTTGAAGAGGAGTGGCATATCTAAAAGGGGCAATCACAGAAGTTGGAAAGAAAAATACAGGTACTAAGAAGGTAACTGTGAAGAAACCATGGGTAACAGAAAAAGTACTTCAGTTTATCTATGAATGATGATCAGGGAAATTCAGAAATACAGAAATACAAGTCGCCGAGGAATGAAATAAATAGGAAGTGCAGGGGAGCTACAACGAAATAGGTGAATGAAAAATGTGAAGAAATCGAAAAAGAAATGATTGTCGGAAGGACTGACTCAGCATATAAGAAATTTAAAACAACTTTCACTGAAATTAAAACCAAGGGTGCTAACATTAAGACTGCAATGGGAATTCTACCGTAAATTGCAGAGGAGAGAACGGATAGGGTACATGAAGGCCTCTATGACAGGGAAGATTTGACTGATGTGTTTGAAGAAGAAATAGGAGTCGATTTAGAAGAAATATGGGATGCAGTATTAGAATCAGAATTTAAGAGAGCTTTTGGAGACTTAAGATCAAGTAAGGCGGAAGGGACCGATAACATTCCATTAAAATTTCTAAAATCATTGGGGGATGTGGCAAGAAAACGAGTATTCACGTTGGTGTGTAGAATGTATGAGTCTGGTGATATACCATCTGACTTTCGGAAAAATATCTTCCACACAATTCCGAAGACCGCAAGAGCTGGCAAGTGCGAGAATTATCGCATAACCAGCTTAACAACACATGCATTCAAGTTACTGACAAGAATAATATACAGAAGAATGGAGAAGAAACTGGACGATGCATTAGATGACAATCACTTTGACTTTAGGAAAGGTAGCGGCACGAGAGAGGCGATTCTGACGTTGGTGTTGATAATGGAAGCAATCTTGAAGAAAAATCAAGACAAGTTCATAGGAGTTGTAGACCTGGAAAAAGCGTTCGACAATGTAAATAGTGAAAAATGTTAGAAATTCTGATAAAAATAGGGGCAAGAGAACGGATAATATACATTATGTACAAGAGCCAAGAGGGAATAATAAGAGTGGACGACCAAGAACCAATTGCATGGATTAAAAAGGGTGTGGTCTTTTGCCCCTAATGTTCAATCTGTACATCGAAAAAGCAATGATGGAAATAAAAGAAAGGTTCAGGAGAGGAATTGAAATCAAAGTGAAAGGATATCAATGATACGACTGGCTTGTGACATTGCTATCCTCAGTGAAAGTGTAGGAGGATTACATGCCCTGCAGAATGGGATAAACAGTCTAATGGGTACAGAATATGGAATGAAAGTAAATTATAGAAAGGCGAAAGTAATGATAAATAGCAGAAATGAGGACAGGGAGAAACTTAACATCAGGTTTGATGGTCACAAAGTACATGAAGTTAAGGAATTCTACTACCTCGGCTGCGAAATAACCAATGACGGATGGAGCAAGGAGTACATAGAAAGCAGACTAGTAATGGCGAAAAGGGCATTCCT